>NC_040017.1:21971605-22238025 GCF_000972845.2 Larimichthys crocea
TATCAAAATAGCAATAGTAAATAAAAAATATTGTACAAGAGTATATACAGCAAATTGGCAGCGCTGATTTGGTACAAAGTTTGTCATTGTTCATGTAATATTGTTTGTTTAAATAAAGTTAAAAAAAATCCTATATATAATGTTTACAGATATCAGTATTCATGTACACATCATGTAACGTTACTAGAATGACTGAAATAACATAACATTAGCTACTAACCAAAACATTATCTGATAGAGAACACATTGTTTTCACGTTTATTCTAAGACTTCACTTTCCAAACCCTGTGTAAACATATTACAAAGAAAATAATCTGTCTTTATATTATTACCTTTTAGGAAGCTGTGCTTAATCTGAGGTTTATCTTTGAAACTGTGCATTATTATTTAAAATCATGGACACTTTACTTTCAAGTACTCGTTTTGCACATCTGTATTGTTTGTTTGTTGTTTTGTTTATTGCATAGGCTGAAGGATACTTCTGGCTGTTCGTCGTGTTTGCCCTTTTTATTTTATTTCTGCTGCTGTTACGAGTGAAATTCCCCATAGTGGTATAAATAAAGTGTAATATAATCTAATTTAATCTTAACTGGTTAACTCCCTTGAATAGGGTTCAGCATTCAAACTAGATATAGGTTGTGGACGCTTATTACTATGTAAGCTATATATGTAATGTAGTCTCAGCTAATGTCTCAATAATCACACTGATACCACCTTCATATTTTAGCATGAAAAACACCTGATTTAACATTTAGCTGTTGTTGTTTTTGACATTTTTCCATACTACTTTGACTCTGTGTTATCTGTTGTGTTGTTACTGGTGGACACCACACTCCAACAGTCCAGTAACATCAAGCATGTTGTTATTTTTAAAGTATTCTTGCCCTGTATACTATATTTATTTGTGCAGACACAGTGCAGTGCATTACTGTTTTTCAAATACATAAAGCTGGTTTGTGTCTTTATTTTTTAGATGCCGTATCTGGGTAGAGAACTGCCGCAGGGCAGATCTAGAGGCGAAAACATCAGACCAGTTGAACAAGCACTACAGATTATGTGCCAAACACTTTGACCCAGCTATGGTGTGCAAAACAGTGAGTATCTCACATTATTCTGACCCACAGGCCATTACATGTTTATATTTATTTCACCACAATGTGAGTCTCCTAAAAATCGCTGATGTTTTTTTTCAGAGCCCCTACAGGACGGTATTGAAGGATACAGCCATTCCAACTATATTTGACCTGACGAGCCATCTAAGAAATCCTCATACGAGACATCGCAAGCGGATTAAAGAACTTGTAAGAAAAATATTGGTTAGTCACCTCTCAGGGTTGTTGTCTGATTTTTGTAAACTAACTTTATCTTTAATTTCAGACTGAAGAAGACCTAAAGAAGATTAAAGAAAGACGATGTACGTAAATATATTTGTGTTCATAAATGTAAAATAATTGCATGTTAATTGTCTTCAGTGTTCATTTATGTAAACAGTTTTCATTCTCTCTCTCTCTTCGCAGTGGCGTCTTCTATTGAACAGCTTAATACCAAGAAAGATGCAGCAGTTGAGGATAGCACAAGCACCAATGAGGATGAACCTCAACTGTCCACAGAGGAGAAGGCGTATCGTGAATACCTGAGATCCTTGTTCGAAGTTTTGGTCATGTTAGGAAAACAGAGTATCCCATTAGTGGCCGACAAAGTATCTGAGGATGAACACATGACCAACAACTTCCAGGCTTTTCTAGATTACCGCATGAATGCTGGAGATGAAGCACTGAAGAAGAGGTTTGAGGCGACAGCTGTGAACACAGAATACCTCTCTGCAACCCAGCAGAGCCAGCTCCTGGACATCTGTGAGAACACAGTGAGGGAGGAGATGCTAATGGAGGTGAGAGAGAGTCGCTTCTTCTCCCTAGTGACGGGCGACCTTGTTGAATTCGGCAATGAGAAACACCTGCCTCTATTTTTACGCTTTGTGAATCAGCAGAACGTCCTTCGAGAGGAGTTTCTGGACTTCATGTTGTTTGACGGTAACGAGTCGGAACTGGTAGAAAGGCTGGAGGCCCAGCTGACTGACCGTTGCGGGCTTAGCATGGAGGACTGCCGTGGTCAGGCTCACAAGGCCACCGGCACCTCCACCACCAAGATGAAAGCTGTGGCATTATTACTGTTGGAGAAGTATCCCCTGGCGTTGCACATGCCCTGCTCTCATTTGGCACTGAATATCCACCTGGCCAACAATCTGCCTTTTCCCAATGTTCAGGTCGTCATGGAGACTCTGAGAAGAGTCGGTGCTTTCTTTAGGACCCCGTTTACTCAAGATGAGCTGGAGAAAGCTATCACTACTAACTACCAGAAAAATGAAGAGAAAGCAACAGCGCTGAAACAGGCCTGTAGCTCCCGATGGACAGAGCAGCACAATGTCTTTGACGTGCTGCTAGATATATTGCCGCCGCTGCTGCTGTGCCTGGACAGCATCCGTGACAACGATGATGGAAAGTTCCCTGAAGCTGCCACGGCGGATGCGTATTCGATCGCGGAAACTCTGGCTGACTTTGAGATCATCGTCACCATCGTTATCTTAAAGAACGTTCTCACATTCACCAGAGCCTTCGGGAGGAATCTCCAAGGAGAGACTCTCGATGTGTTTTTTGCTGCCAACAGTCTAACTGCTGTTCTGCATTCACTCAACGAGGTCAATGATAACATTGACGTCTACCACGAGTTCTGGTATGAGGAGGCTGTGAATGTGGCAGACGTCATGGACATTCCCGTGAAGGTCCCGAGGCTGTTTCTCCGCAAACAGCGTGCAGCCGATATGGGTGAAATCCAAGAGGAGGCGTATTTTAAGGAGTATGTAACCATCCCTGTTATCCACGGCATCATGCAGGAGGTGGAGGACATGTTCTCTGAAACCAACCTCAAAGCTCTCAAGTGCCTGTCACTGGTCCCAGCTGTCATGGGCCAAATGAAATTCAACACCACCGAGGAGAACTATGCAGACGTTTACCGCAATGACCTCCCCAACCCGGACACACTTCCCGCAGAGCTTCACTGCTGGAGAATCAAGTGGAAGCACCGAGGCAAAGAGGTCCGCCTGCCCACCACCATCCACGAAACCCTTCAGCTGCCAGACGTCAAGTTCTTTCCCAACGTCAACTCGTTCCTCAAGGTGCTCTCGACCTTGCCCGTGCTGAAACTAGAGGACAACACGAGTGACACGGCGAGTGAACGACTGCAGGTTTATCTCGACAGCATGCCAGCTAAGCAGTGGAACAAAAGTCTCGCAATGCTCAACATTAACACTCACGTCAAACACGACCTGGACGTCATGGTGGACAAATATTGCAGACTGTATCCAGAGGATGACACTGAAACCGAGGCTGAAGCTGAAGCTGAAGCTGAGGCTGAGGCTGAGGAAGTGGCCGAGGAAGACGTGATGAAATGAGACTGAGTTAGCTGCTCTAACGTCCTCTGTTATCCCCCATTTATGTTTGTGTGTTCATTTTAATACAAATCTAAAGAAGTGATGGATACATTTGTGTTCAGCCCCCGAGATTCCCAAGAAAAAAAAGGACTTGTTCTTACTCTATGCCATAAAAATGTTGGAGCGATGCGTTGCAGGTTAACATTGCATTGTAAATAAGTAAACGCGGCAGGTCTGAAACATTAAGACTCTGTACCTCATGGAGAACGTGTCTAGAAATGTAAGGCAGCAGGTTTGATCTGTAAATATTAAAAGTCCTGAGTCTTTGTCAGTTTGTATTTTGTAGCTTCTTTCCTTCATTTGTTTTGTTTTTTTACGTTTGGTAGATGAATTTTATGCCCACTCATAAACAGCTCGTTTCTTTCCACTGACTATGAGGCAAGAGGAGCACAAGAGGGAGCACTTACATCAACATCACACTCACAGTGGGAAGCCTTTTATTTAATTGTGTATAAATAAAAAAAGCTTATACTGCTTTTTTTTTTTAATAATTCAAAATGTCTCATGTGCTGTTGTATGTTATTGCAGCTATTATTTGTGTTCTTCTAGTGTCCTATCACATGTTAGATTTTTTACATACATCTCTTCACAGTTTGGTCTAATAAAATCCTTCAAATGGAGGTTTTTCTGAGTCAGCTTTGTGGCAACATGTTCTTTAATTGTTGGATTGTCGGCCATCTCCTCCAAACGCACCAACAACAATACACTGCTGTTGCATCCCACTGTAGTTTGAAGTTGGTATTTCCCCTAACATGGCAGTGTATGGGTTAAACATGTTTCGTCTCCTCCCTTTTTTTTTTTCTTTTTTTTTGTGCTGGTGACGAGCTCAGGTGATAGTTCACCGTGCAAACTCACAGTGCAGACCCCCGGGCATCATCTCGAGGCATCACACAAATGTGGGTGGGGTCGCTTTGATGCGCAACCAGACCAGCAATGTGCACTCCACAGCAAACCCTTTAAAGTCCATTTAAACTTCCAATAAGAGCAAATAGGCTGCAGGAGGAGACTGAAAGAGGGAGAGAGAGAGAGAGAGAGAGGGAGGCGTGGGGGGCTCTACTTCCTTAGTGTCAGGCAAAGATTGGTGAGAAATATTCGGCTGAGAATTACATAAAAGCTAGAAGGAGGAATAACCCTGACTGGACAGAAACTGAGAGGGTACAGGGTGAGGGAGCGAGCACTTGCAAGTCTTCGAGTCGTGAGTAGGACGTTTATTACCACTGTTTTTCTGTGCATCTGTTTTTCCTCTCGTATTTATCACCATGGCATGGCCGTGCATTACGCGTGCCTGCTGCATCAACCGCTTTTGGACCGAGCTGGACAAAGCGGACATCGCGGTGCCTTTGGTTTTTACCAAATACTCGGATGTTGCAGATGTGCAGCATCTCGCCCATCACCCGCAGCCGAAACAGAAGAGGCCCGGTGCCATTGCCATAGAAACCCAGCCCCATCCAGGCGAGCAGGAGGCAGGGAAGGCACCGCCCGCGACGGGTGCCGCAGCGGGCAAAGATGGCTCTACTGCGTCCGTCATGCGCCAAGACTTCAAGGCGTGGAGAGTGCGCCCCGAGCCCAGCTGCAAACCCAGAAATGAGTACCAACGCTCGGCCACACCGTTCAACAACGAAACTCAGTATCAGAAGGATTACAAGCCGTGGCCTATACCGAAGAAGAACGACCACCCTTGGATCCCTAAACCGAGCCCCACCGCCACCTCAGGAGGCCCGGAGCGGAGCGCAGGGAGCGGTGGTAAGCTGGAGCACGCTGCAGCCGAGGCCGAGACCGGCGTGGAGAAGAGCGAGATCGAGGAGAAGACACAGGAGAAGGAGTCAAAGGAGGTGATCAAGAAAAGCGTGAAGAGGGAAAAGTCGGCAGAGAGGCAAAAGGTCGAAAAGACGGAGACACAGGTGCAACCTGCAGATGTGAGTGCCGAGCAGAGGAAAGGCAGAGCGGCCGCAGACGCTCTCAACAGACAGATAAAGGAGGTTATGTCGACTTCTAGCAGCTACAGGTAAGTCTGCACTGTGGAAGAGTATCAGGACAGGCTGAGGGGTGCTTTTGATGTATTTTATTTGGCTGCACAGTGACTTGGGCGCAGAGCAGAGCCACACTGCACACTGCTGTGTCCTGTGATAACATTTGAAGAACATCAGGGAATATTTGGTCCAGTCTGGTCTCTAGTTACAATCTCCAGTGAGCTCCAAGGCAAACTGATATCGCCACAGATAAAGGTTGGATTATTGATTTTCTGCTTTATCCTCCCTAAGAGTACTACCCAATCAATGCAGAAGCCCATGAATGAGTACAGCCGGTAAAAGGGTTTCGGTGTAATCATGTGTCCTATCATGGTTCCTGTGCACAGGCCTTCCTCTGAATTGAATTGGAAATCTGCGAGTTAACAAGACTTGATGGCTCCTGTCTGCCACACTGAAACATTAAAGCTGACATTTGATGTAGCGGTGACCTCGGTGACCTCCTGTTCAGTTTGTTAAAGAGAGATTCATCCCAAATGAACTGCCACAAGTTACACATGTGACTTATAAGCAGTAAAACCAAACGAAATCTTATATGAGAAATATCATTTCCATATTAGGTGTGATTAAACATCCACATGGACCTGTAAAAAAAACAATAACAACTCATGCTGCCATTTGAGCTCTTATAGAACTAAGCGATTAAATCTAAAGATCAACTTTCAATACTAAAAATAACATTCAATATGCAAATACAATCCTGTGATATAAATCAAGTAGTCAGACATAAAGTGGTAGTAGAGCTGCACAGCCTGGTGCTGAGTTACAGTCGACATGAGTTACTATAAACACAATATAAACGTCTCTTTCAAAAAAAAAACTTGTTGGCTGGTTATTAAGTTTAAACACGGTTGGAACAAAGTTGCTACACGTCAGTATGGAAAACATGCAACGTTAATTTTCAGTCAATCAATTAGTCTGACCAAAAATGAATCAGCAACTTTTTCTGATAATTGATTAATCATTTCAGAAAAAATGTGCACAACAAAACAACAGGACGAAACCTAAAGATCTTCAGTTAATCAAGAAGATTATCGCACGATTAATCGATAATAAAATAATAAGTTGCAGCTGTAAAATCCCCTCTGTTTGCATTTCTCCATTTTTATTAGGACTGAGTTCAAGGCCTACAAGGATGTGAAACCAGTGAAGGCCATTAAAGCTCCATCTCAGTACAAACCCCCAGTGGAGGAGACCAGTCTGGAAACCAGCTACAGCGCCACATATAAGGGGGAGCAGGTGAAGGTTCAACCCACCGACAACAAGGTGGTGGAGCGCAGGAGGATACGCAGCCTGTACAGTGAGCCTGGCAAGGAACCTGCCAAGGTGAGACATGCAGATCCACAGGTGTGAGTGCAGGTCTGTGAAATACTGGAGTTTCCTTTATGTGCATTGATTATAGTCATGTCTGAAACTTAATGAGCCTTACTGTAGCTTAGCTTTAGTGCTTTGTGATTAACACACTGTCAGTTTGTTTTGAACTTGAGTTACTCACTGCGAGCTCTGCTGCATAAATGTTATTTTATGTCACGTGACATCCATCGCTGTGGCCTAACGGCAGGTGATTGGTTCTCAGGCTTATTAAACAACAACAAAACAGCTTCTGTTTGAATTTTCTGAAATTTTAGATTACAAAAGAAGTACTTGTCCCAAAGGAATGTTTATATTATACCAAGATAAATCAGCCTGTAAAGTGAATCCGAACTAAACAAACAATGACTCAGTAATTTCAGCATAATTTGGCCAACTTTGGATGGTAGCAACAAGTGACCTCATCTCATATTAAAGCAGGCCTTTATGTGAAGATGTTCTTACTATAGATTGGTGTGTGTGTGTGTGTGTGCATGTTATCGACAGCTCAGACAGAAACTGGTGAATATGTGTCTATAGTAGTGTGTTCATATGGCCACTCCCTCTCTCATTCTTGTAGGACTTCTCAGAGACTGAGAGCAGCTCTGTTCTAAATCTGCTGTAGTCAGGTGTGTTCTCTGTTTCTTCTAGAAGGCATGGAGGCTGACCTCAAATTGATCAGACGCAAACTTGCACATCGTACACACACAAACACACACACACGCACAGTATGCGCCTTGGCCAGTACGAACCACAGTCACATGCATCACCCAGCTGCCAGATGCAATCCTGCCAAAAAACAAAAAAGAAATAGTATCTGCGGCATCTTCACTGTTTGCCCAACTCTCAGCCTGCACCACCCACCACACCTTATGCAGCTGAGTAGACACAAAAACTGATCATGCACATTCTGTGGGTTTGCAAGAGGGTGGAATCATTAATAAATGGAAGAAACAAAGAAGCTGACATGATATCACCAAGAATCAAAACAAAAGAAAAGGATTTGTTGCATCACTGGAGGCCAACAAGACAAAAACCTTTTCACATTTTATTAGTTTACATTTAAACAGATCTGCACTGTTTGGGGCTCTATTTTGGTGACGAGGTACGGTGCAACATATATTATTAAGCAAATGTTTTTTCTACTCCCTCTGCAGACAATTGGCTCACCATGTAGGGAGTAGGGTGGGGCAGTCGGGTATGTGTGTGTGCCAATGGCAGCGGCAATGCTGCAGTGCATTTTTGGTAACACTTGTTTGCAGATGATGTTATCCTTTCTGTCTGATTTGAGTAGTCGTAATTTGTAGCTCAGTACGATGCAGCCATGAAAATCTAATTTCTTTCTTCAAGGTCCACAGCATCAATACTGTGTGATGAAAATGACTGTGTTTAATCTAATGGCTGAACATTATGGTGCTTTTAAGGATCATAGTTCATGGGTCGTAGTCTGTGGCAACAACATTTGCAAATGTGCAGTGTTTACTTTGCACCACAATCCTATAATTCACAGAAATAGAGCCCTTTTTTTTTACAGTCAGAAACAGCCTTTTACAAACATTTGCCATCTCGTCCAATAGACAAGTTTTTAAGGTTTATTTATTCAGCAAAAGTTGAGCATGTTTGCAACTTTTCTGCTGTGCACCAACTCATTTATACAACTTTAAAAAACGTATTCAGAAATCTTTTATTTGTTGTGGCAACTCCACAAGAGCAGAAAGAAGCTAAGTGGGCACACTCAACCCTGCACCAACATTTTCCCAGCTGGTATTGGGAATTTAAACCAGCGACCCTGCTTCTTAAGCATCTAGGTTTTGCCACTATATTAATGGTTGAATGTTACCAAAATATTGAATTCTTCAAAGTGTGAGACTAACATCATATACTAATATAAACCATGTACTTCGTATGATATGCTCACGTTAAAAATTGATTTTAATGGAAAACTGCACGAACCACTGTTCGATCAAAGGAAAGGCACAAACACACCTTTTGTGCTGTGGTTTCTTTCTTTCTTTTATCTTCATTGCACTAACCACATAAAGCAAATATCACCTGTATCATATGGTGTCATTTGCCTGTCATTAAGTAACAGGACAAAGAAGGTACGTATTGCATGCTAAAATAGGACTTTGACATTATTTAGAGTCTTAATGAATTAAGTAATCGTTTAAAGGAATCGTTTGACATTTTTTTGATATGCTTTTATTTGCTCTCTACCAGAGAGTTTGGTGAAAAAGATTGATACTACTCTCATATATGTTGTTAAATATGAAGCTACAGCCGGCAAATCATTGTCTTGGATCTTGATTGTCATGGGAACAATTCAGGAAGTCACAACCAAATACTCAAATCTCCAAATCTTTGCATTTGGACAGAAGCAGGCTAGCTGTTTCCTACTGTTTCTAGTCTTTATGCTAAGCTAAGATCATTAACTGCTGACTTTGGTGTCACATTTAATGGACAGACATGAGAGGATATCAGTTTTTCGCGACTAACTCTCAGGCAAGAAAGCAAATAAAAACATTTCCCAAAAATTAAAACTATTGCTTTAACATCAAATAAGTTTATTTTTAATTTTTTTTGGGGTTTAGTTTAATGTCAGCATCGTCACCTCTCTTCTCTTTCAGGTGGATAAACCAGTGTCTCGCACCAAACCAAAAAAGACACCAACGACAACAACAGGGAAGATGGTGAAAAAATCAAAAGAGAAGCAGATGGCTAGTTCCCTGTCAGCCAAGAAGAAGCCATCTTTGAGCGCCGCAGAACCCAAACCAGAGGGAGTCGTCACAAAGAAGAGCAAAGAGATCAGCAACAGACTGGCTGAGGCAAAGCATTAAAAGTAGTTCATCTCTTACACTTCTATGTGCGCGATCAAAGGCTACTTGACAAATTAGGCAAATTTCTTCCCTTCGGTTTCTTTCCTCACCTGTTCTCTTTGCTGTCCTGTCATATATTGTTCACCTACGAATGGGCACCGATGTTGAGCTTTTAGACTAATGCAAATACTTTCACTGTAAACTGTGTGTGTGTGTGTCTGTGTATGTGTGTGTGAGTGAGTGTGTGTGTATGTAAATGTGTGAAAGTGTGTGACTCCTTGTATTTTGGTGCACAGAAACGCTTTATATTTATTGAGCACATGATTTGCACATTATTTATATGAGTTCAGTTTGGCATCAAACTATATTTAAAAAAAAAAAATAGAGCTATCAGTACACATGTATGTGTTTGAAAGGGCATTTTTACCTTTGTCTGAATGGATGACACTTCAGATAAATATTAAAATGATTGTAGAAAATGTCAAGAGGATGCTTTTTCTCTGAGACTGTATCACATGAGAGGTTTTTATGAAAGTACAAAATCTGTTTTACGGTTGCGTTTCCTAGTTACAGTGCCTCCGCTGTATGGTCCTGGTTTTCATTTCATTGTTCTGGATGATATCTGGTTTCATCAGTTTGGTTGCTAAGAAACCAAATGAACTGTAATATAATTGCTACAGCTTGCATGCAGGACCCCATTTTCGGTTGAGTAGCAACATTTTTAGCAGACTATACTCAGTCACAGTCACATTTTAGCTTGTAAATTGAGCCATTTAAGATAAATGTATAAAGGCAAGACCTTTCCAAATATAATGCATGTGTAGTAATAGATTCTGGTCACACCGAAAAAAACTAAAGTACATACAGTAAGTAAAATCATAGTCTAGTGGCTGGAAAAGCTATAAAAAAAATACACACACCAGCAATATGGTTTCACCCACAAACATATTTCTTGCAATCTAAATGGAGATCCACTCCTTTTGATTTAATGGGAATACTGCAGTTGTTACGATGACTCGGTATATTGTGACATTGTACATCCTCTCCTCTCCTTTGAGCTGTGACGCTGTAATTGTGCTAAATAAGAAAACAAAAAAATGCATATAGGCCCGATCCTATATTTACTCAATTCCCTCTCTCTTGAATGGGCTGATCTCTCCAGGTGTTGAAGGACAAGGAATGGGGCCAGGACTTGTAGTTCTCTAAAAAAAATGTAAAAAAAAAAAGCTGCTGTCTGAAAAAATGCGCAAATCACGTCTGTTCATTGTGAGCCTGACATGTTTTTACTAAAATGTCATCACAGCCTTCTCTCTCTGGTTGTTTCACACAGTCACCTAAACCGTGATACCCTTAGTGGCCAACATGGCTGCAGTGTGTGAGGGCCAAGTCGAGCACTACCCACCCACCGTGAGTCTGCTTCCAGTTTTAGCTTCTGTGTGTGTGAGAGAGAGTGAGCGAGTTTTTTCGTGTCTGACCTCTACAGCCTGCTGCCTGCTAGCATCAAGTCTGACCCAACCATGAGACGTGCTGCTATGCACTCCTACACCCTGGTGCTATATCTCTCATCGTATATGCTGTCTAGTTTGGACTGTGTGTGTGTTGTCAGACCAGAGTGAAATGATGATATGACAACGTCATGCCGCTGCAGACATGTTGTGATATTGTGCTTGTATTCTCAGCTTGCTCTGAATGATCTCTGATTAAAATGATGATACACGAGGCTTGTGTTGTGACTTATTGCATCTGTATTTTACACATAGGATAATAGCACTTTGATAATCTGTCAAAATATTAATTTTGATTCACAGAAATGTTGCTAAAAAAAGAGAGATTGTATTTGATGCAACGACACTTGAATGCTACAGAAATAAGTAGTGATTTAACAGTAGATCAATTAACTATATTTTCTAAATAATTAAAATTCATGCAGGCATGAAATGAATAGCACATTAAAATTGCACGAGTTGGTAGCTGACTATATTGCAAAGAACACAATGTAATATATACATGCTCTAACAGGATATTTGCTGTTTTTTGTAGATATATCCCAACAATGTTGCTTATAAATCTCAACCTTTATATAGTTATATAATCTAAATTTTCACCTGCAGTCATTTGCACCAGTAACATACCACAATGTAAGCTGATACTTCTAATAATAATGTATTTTAAAGGAGATACTGTTGCTTAAGTGATACCTGTAACTGTATTCTGTTATCAAGCTCTTTCTTACAGTGTTCATTATGTTAATATTGATCTTTATGCCTCTGAGGATTTTTTCCTACTTACAAGCGTTCAGGAAATTATATACAGAGACAAACTGAATTAGATAATGCAACGTCATGCTCGTCATGTCATGTTGTCATCAACTCTTTTGAAAAATAGATAGCTGCGTTAAAAAATTACGTTCAGCTTGTTGTGACTAAATACAGTAATGATTACTGGATTATTTGGTGAAATGTGATTTTTTTTTACAGTTTTATTTGGCTCTATTTTCCTAAAGTACTCCTAAAGGCCAAACTAAGCACAGAAAACAGGAAGGCATGCTGTGTCCTGCAGATGTTTCAGTCCTGAAAGCACAGCTAACATTTAAAGGGTGTTTTTTCTTAATAATAGATGTCATCAGTGCCTTGTTGTCTCCATGGTTCTTACACTTCTAAAAGATGCAAGATGGCCTTAAACAATTAAACAAAGGTCAAATGAACAATAAAAACATTATTTGATCATTTTTCAGTTAATTTGCTCGCTTAGCTTCCGGATGCTGGTGGTCATTTTCCTGTGAATCAGTCATCCTGACATAAAACTGCATGAATAATTCAGTTGTTATGGTCCCTTATGTTTGCAGAGCAGCATGAAATATTGAATAACAGATCAGCGATGGCACTGGAGCTGCCTAAGCACTGTCCCCTCTTTAAAGACTTGTCTGGCTGGCTACAGCCTCATCAACAGAGCTGAATATATTGAGCTGAAAGCGTAGAATACTCTCTGACTCTGCATGAAATATAAAACTAAATAATTTGGGTGTCCATTTTTGTCTTATTGAAGCAGTAACATTATTGTCACGACATAAACGGCTATTTTTAACACCTGCATTGATAATATCAGTCTACAATATTGCATGACTTGCATGCGCCCTCACGGAAATATTGTATTTCTTAGACAGGCAAGACTTATTGAGCAGAATGGTGCTGATAGTCGGCAAATTATGACCTCTAGTGGTTAGTGCCTATTGCATCTCATAGTATCATGTCAACCTGGATACAAAGTAAAGTGGCTGCAGCAAAGTCTGCAAAGTAGTTCAGATTTCCTCCTCCTTAACTTCCAGTTCTTGGGGGGTGTCCAAGGTGTCCCCAGGTTGGATGGATGTGTTTCCTCCAGGCTTAAACGACCTCTAATCGCTGTTGATATCACTGACATCTGAATACTGAGCAACCACCCTCTTTATAAGGAGTAGGTTGGCCATGCAGTCGTGCCCTTTTAACTGTAGCCTTATAATATTTAATGTCATCTTCATGACAAGTCCAACATGTATAACTTTACTTGAGGTTGATGGAATTATTCATTATACAATTATAATTCTCTCATGCCAACGTCATGACAGTTTCATGTAATATTTGCACATTAGGTTAAATTTCTTTCTTTCCTGAAGTTTAACATGTTTATGACAGGTTATGCTGTTTTGGTTCATGCAAGTTTGAATAACAAAGACATTGACAGGCTGTCTTGGTTTTACTGGGCAATGAACAGACAGAATAGCGACCCCATGTGAATCTACATTGAATGACAGCTTTATTCTTGAATATGAAAGCTGCAAAGTTCAGACTTTGTCAGGTTTATTGTTTTATGAAATCATTGTCAAATTTATCAGTATTTAATGTCAACAGTGTAAGAACACTTCATTCATAAACCAACCTGCACAGTCTTCTGTCTGTTAAAGGATACATTGTCAAACAGTAGCAACATATTCTCTGAGTTTTAAGATCATAGCTGAAGAAAAGATATTGATTTTTCTACAAAATTTTGTATGACAGTCAACTAAAGGTGGACACAACTTTATCTAGTGCATATCAGGTGGTTATCTCTAACCAGCCTACAGAACTACATTAACTGTGTTTTATCAAATGTCTCCACATGATCACAGCAGCCCAGTAAGAGCTTGACTCTGATACCTGCAGAAGATGTCTCAGAATTATTTCCTGCACAGTATTTGATGTTTCATGTGATGCTCACAGTTAAATCTGTTTGTTTGTTTGTTTGGTCTAGTTTTCAAACTATATGTATTTCTATTTAGTACAACCAGGAGGTTCACATAGCATGACATCTTTGTAACTACGTTTGGTGTGCTTGAATGTCACTGATCTTTCTAATTATTGAGATCAGACTTAACATCAACATAACTGATGGTGCACCCGATCATAAGAAAAGCGGCGCTGAAGGTCGACCCAACAATAAAAACTAAACTTGGTCGACGTTATAGCATCATTACATTTCCTTCGAGAACATTCAAAAATATTTAGATCCATGAGTTCTCACTTAACCATTTCCAGTGCAACAATCAGCCACAAGCAATGACAACATGACAAAAATCAGATGTTTAGTGTAATTATTTAATGTTATACAGAGTTTTTTTTTTCAGGATTATTTTGTACACATAAAAGGAAAAGAAGCACAACACCCCAGCGGTGTTTTCCTTTGTATTCCCCATTTTGTCTTGACAAGAAGATGCAAAGGATTAACAATAAGTAACTGCTGTTAAATCTAAAAGGTAAAAGGCAAAACAAAATGCTCGCCGGTTGTACAAAGGGATTACTGAAAATCAAAAGTATAAAAAGCAAAGTGCCAAGATGTACTACAAGTCTGTACAACAAAAGACAATGTTACAATAAAAATAAGTGTGCAGTATATGGCATTGTGCAATACAGGACATTACAGTTATGGCAAATATATGAAAGATAAAGTTAGACACTACAAATTATGGCAAAACATGCTGGACAATTAAGAACTTTCACAATAAAAGCATGAAGTACAACAAGTCATATACGAAACTACATGAACATAATTCCTCAATGGAATAAAAAGTGATACAACTTCATGGCTAGGCAGCAACAACGAAGGCAAAAATATTCACGTCTATGAATAAAAGAAACATCTGACAGTCAAAAAACAAAATTGATTATCCTATAATTTCTACCGATGACGACATCTGAGGCTTTTTCCAACTGCGTCATACTATATATCAACCGACTAATCGCAAGCACTGCAAGTATGCTAAAAAAATAATGGCGTCACAGAATACTGTTTCGATGTAGTACTTATACTTGTGTTTCAGTTTGTTATCTGACATAAAAACATATTTTAGCAGCAAGTAAAAATCTTCTATCGGGAACAAATAATTCACAGTTTGTAATGACAGGTGCAAATTACTACTCAGAAATGAGATCATGACAGTTAACAAAGTTGTATGCTACTCAGAAATGAGATCATGACAGTTAACAAAGTTGTATGCAATTCTTGAAATTAGCGGGAAATGAACGATTGTGCGACAGATTTTTAGGGTTAAGTCTGCAAAACTTTTTTTTTTTTTTTTTGCAACTCGATCAGGTAATCTCAAAAAACACACTGTATATGTAAACATATATTGTTACCATTTACTGATAACCTTCAATGATCGCGACATTTGTTGTCAGCTATGTGGAATCTGTAACAAAATACCTGGTAGATTTTTTTTTTTCACTCACGTTACTGCTGGTGAATATTGATGTTGAATGAAAATGGATCCTAAAACCCCCAAAACAGAAACAAAATCTGCCATTTCACCATGAAGAGGACAAAATGGAGCCCTACTCAGATTCCTGGATGCATCAGGCAGACATACTTTATGTCCTAATGCACTGAGGACAACGTTCTCCATTATATGGCAGCATCTTAAAATGCTTGATCCTGGAAGGCCAAACTAAAGTTGACTAACTCCCTTGTACAGCCTTAAAAAAGGCATGGGATTAGAAGTGACGGGGTTAAGATGTGGCTTTATGCCATCTTAAGAGGGACGGAGGCATTGGGGCTCAGCCATCTGCCCTCTACAGTCAATGGTTACTGAGTAATCATGGCCAGAAGGCTGAGCTCTCTCTAATTGAGGCTGCAGCAGCTCAAGTAACTGATGGTTTTACCCTCGCCGGGCATCGGGGCAGTGTCATTGTTATCCAGCTTGTTCTGCTTGGCCTCTCGAATGAGTTCGCAGGCCAGGTCGAGGAAAAGTTTCTCAACATTGTCGGACTCTTTGGCCGAGGTCTCGAGATACAGCATGCTCTGAGCCTCGGCGAAGTCTTCAGCCCTCTGTCTGAGAACCTCTCTCTTCTCCGCCAGATCTATTTTATTACCTGTAAAAGACAACGCACCCGTCAACGAACGTAACGAAAGTAAGAATGCGGCTTCTTACATCGAAATCTGAACAGTGGGTGGGTGTAGATGAGGCAGATGGATGTGGAGGTGTGTGTGTGTGAGATGTGTGGGATGGATGGAAGCAAAGACAGCGTGGGGGCTATTTCATCCAGACAAAAATGATTTCTTCACTCAGAAGGGAGTGACAAGAGTTTCACAGAAACGACACAATAGCATGTTAACGGAGACAAAACCGGCTTTGTCTTTTGCAGATCTATTCAGTGACTGCTTCTCATGCCATCTCTGGAAATCACATATTGAAGTGGGCTCAGAAAACCAGGCCAGCTCCGGGGAAAATATAGTGCACGCTATTATTCACAGATTTCTCCCAATGAATAATGAGCCTGATGATAAAAGAGGTTCATCCGTTATTAAAGCAAAGCTTCTTACCGACTAATATAGTCACCACTTGGTTGTTGGCATACTGCTCAATCTCCCTCAGCCACTCTGGAAGGCACCTGAAGGAGTCCTCACAGGTAATGTCATACGTAAGAATGAGGGCGTTGGCACTACGGTAATAACTCTGAGTAATGGAGCGAAATCTCTCCTGTCCAGCTGTGTCCCATATCTGCAGCTGGGAAACGGAATATTTGAAATGAGCGACTGTCCATTGATTACAAAACATATGATTTGACATAAAAAAATTTGTTTACCTTGACCTTCTCCCCTTTGATTTCCACTGTTTTAATCATGAAATCTACTCCGATAGTAGCCCCTTGTCCAGGTGGGAAAAGGCCCTAAAATAAAGACAGAAACATTTCATTAATACTCAGTAGTTTAATAATAATAATAACAATTTCCAAACTCACAAGTTTAGACTGGTACAAACCTGAGTAAAGCGCCGGACGAGACATGTCTTCCCAACTCCAGCATTTCCTATCAGAACTATTTTGAACAGGTAGTCATAATCTTCCATGCTCATGCTAAACTGTGGAAAATAAAAAAGGAACAAAGGGAAATGGGTGAATGCATTAAATCATTGCATTTGTCTCCAGCACAAGTCTGGAAAGTCCTGAGAGACATCGAAAGAGACTGAGGGGAGACCACAGCTGAGATTTGACCCGGATAATCTTCACTAACACAAATCAGAGGCGTTATAAGATAAATGGACCTGGTTTGGATGTTCTGTGTGTAAATTTGAGTTTAAAAAACACTGGAAATTGCTCCTTAATATACATAAATACAGATTTTATGAATTTATATTTTCTCCTCCATGTTCCAACATTAAAGGGACAGTTTGAGCAACTCAGAGGAAATCACTTCTCCACCGGATTTCCCCCTTTTTTTTTTAATTTTCCATCATATGTGCACAAAGTGAGGTGCAGTTTCAGGAGGGAGTGCATTGCCCAGGCTCCGAAAAAAACACCGCAGGAGTAAATGTAATCCGCTAAATTAAGACCACATGTGCACCTCAGTGGGTCTGTTTCTTTTGTCAGCCTCCACACACACACACAGAGCACAGAAATGCATGTAAACAGGCAGGGCAACATCAGTGTTAGTATTCCCTGCAGCACCGTTACATCTGCTCCGATAGCAGCTCTGTGGATCAGGCCTGTGCGTGCGTAAAAACGACATGTTTTATTCTAATAAACAACAAACTTGCTGATTTGCAAGACGACGGTGAATCCCTGGATGTCAACCTCGATACAATGAGACATATGAGGGTTAAATTCAGCATGAATCGCCTGGATATAAATGAAAATCCACCCCGTGTCGCATTTCCTTCATCATCCGTTATCCTGTTTTTTTTTTGTTTTTGCAGCCATGCGCCATTGTGCACGGACTGGATGTGCGTTAAGGTCACATTTCCTCCCTGATAATGTTTCAGCCTCAGTCTGGAGTTGATTGCCATTAAGGGCGATGTTAGCAACAGTAGCAACTAGCAGCTACCGTGCGACTCTCTCTGGCCATTTTGGCACAATCTGCAGATGCAAGAAGAAGAAAAAAAATCCTCCCCCCCCAGAAAAAAGCAGCTTTTACGCATCGACACTTGGAAAGAGTTCGCACTTACCAAAAACACCGGGATATCCCCGGACTTTACAACCACTTGGTATGCATAGGTCACCTCATCAAACAGGCAGAGCCACTGCTGGGCAGGGCATATTTCCTCTGGGCTGTGTATCCTCAGCAGCTCAGCAGCAGCCAGTCTGAGGAGGAGGAGGAGGAGGAGGAGGACTGCACTCAATGATGTCATCAGTTCACATGCACAGTATCTCAGTACTCGACTGAAAATGTAACTCATTTATTTCATCGTTGCTCATATAGTAAAACATTTTGGAAATAACCTGAGAACTATATACTGTGTAAAACAAAACCAGCATTGAGGGAAAAATAAAAACATTATCACTTATTTTGAATGCAAACAAAAGAAACTATGTATTATTGTCAACCTCTATATTTTATTAGGGAAATTTCACATCCATAAATGTAAATTTCAAGATTCATCACCATCATTTAAGCTATTTTTCTATATGATTATTAAGCCTCTTAAGTTAATTACTAATAAAAAAATGTCTATCTATAATGAATATTCATGCAGATATTTTCAACCAGTAACAGTCACAACAGTTATAACTAGAACTTTATTTACATGTAATATTACAAAGTCTGTCACATCTAAGTTTTATTTTCGCTTTTTTGTTTTCATGCTTTTTCTTTTTGATTCTCATTATAGTATCACGTAACTATGCCGATGCTATGTTATTACTGTACAATGAGAACTAGTATGACTGAAGTCCTTATTTGTTTGTTTGTTTGTTCTTTCATTAAAGTTTGGGGGAAAAAAACAGTATATCTACTCAAACAACAGCTCTTTATTCTGAGGAGGTGGTGTGCTTCTGTGCTTTTATCACACTGCAAATACACACACACTGTGACTGTGTATGTTTGTATCTGTTGATCAGCTGATAGCTTATTATGAAACTTAAAGGGCCAGTGTGTAGGATTTTGTGTCATCTAGTGGTGTGATTGCTGACTGCAACCCTTCACATCACCCCTCTCCTTCCTATAGCATGAAGAGCCAGTGTTTACTACTGTAGAAACATGATTCTCTATTTAGATCTAGGTCTAGGTCGCTCATCTTTCTAGAGTCCAAACGACAAGAATAATAATAATAAAACGACAATTGAAATTAGACAAAATAACTGAAATGTAAGCCATATATAAAGGAACAATAGTAAGTGACCTATAATAGAGACAAAAACAAAGTTACAAACAAACAAACAAACAAAAAAACAGTTAAAGGAATAATATGTAACCTTGCTTGTAACAGTGACGTCTAGTGGTTAACAATAGGTGCTGCAGTGCAACTTCAAAACACTGGAGATATAAAACGATAATTATAAAGTAACAAAAAAACATATTGAATCTTATTTTCAGGTGATTATACACTAATGAAACCATAGTTACCGTTAATATTCCATTATATTCATATATTATATGCATATTATAGTTTATTTCTAGAGGCCACTAGATTTTATGTGTACAATACAGTACAAAAATGTATTTTGTGAGTGTCATGAGACAACCATTTAATAAAAAAGGGGGATTCTTCAAGTTGAGCACCTTTTACTAAATGGTCATACTGTTTGTTTGTTTGTTTGTTTTGTGCAACTTTTGTTGGTTTATTATGGATGTTATAAGGAGCGCAGGTTACGAGTAAATCTGTGCAATACCTGTACGTTATAATTAATTTATTTATCCACTGTTTACATTTAGTCTGTTGTACATATATATGTATATATATACTGTGATATCCACCAACCTCATGTAGAAACCACATTTATTCCACCACCTGCCCCATTGCACTATCATCAGACCTTTACCCAGTCTACAAATGTCTAGAGATAGATACATATCTGTGATGTATATATATCAATTTTTATGCAAATATATATACCTTTCAAATATGTATTTTTACGTTTATGTTTCATGTTTTTATGCTATGTTGTACTTTACTCCAGTCATGAAGTCATGAATGCTTCCAGGTCCAGGGAGGTCCACAGCACTGAATTTGGATTCAACCTACATCAATGAAGGAATGAGAAGGTGTGGAGTGACAAAAACTGCTGCGATCCAGCCACAGGAGAGAAGCACACAGGGCCAGCAGAAGAGAAAGAGGTGCCAGTTGTGTCCAAGCAAAAAATTGCAACCAATTTCTGCTGGAAATGCAGTACTACTTTGTGCAATGTTCACAGCCAAAAGCTAGTAGTTTGTGACAGCTGCACACAGTGAGTAGGGAGAATATGTTTGTGTGTGTACATATGTGTGGACAGTGTTACAGTCCCCAGACCTATTGAATGTTCTCTGTTCGTCCTCCATATAGTCAAACAGACAGAGGGACACACAAATATATTTTGATACCTGATTGATTGTTATGTGGTGAAATGTGAATAAAAAGTGAAAAATGAACATGTCAAAAATGAAATTACTCTTTTGTTGAACAAAATATATAATCTCTAACCAAAATGAAAGAAATGTCTTACGTTTATTGCAAAAACGCATTGATTTTAATTTGGGTCATGGAAGAGTGGGGTAGTGATACAAAAACTGCAATTTCTTAAAATTAATGAAAAAATAAATAAAAATGCAAATGGCCTCATGTTACAAACATGTTTTATGAGGAATACCTGGAATATGAAAATATTTAACTGTTTAATTTTAAAGATTTTGGAGAATAACAACCCATGAATTATGCATCTAAGTGTTACGTGATACTCCACTTGCTAAATATTAGTAAGTAACCTCTGCGAAGACTTCACCAGACCGTCAGACTGTGTCTGCGTGTTAAAATATAATATAATTACTTATATTTACATATTTAATCGTCTTTTTTTTTTAATAATAGTAATAAAAGTTTTATCGCTTGGTTGCTAGGAAACAGAACAGCCGGAACCAAAGCGGCTCTCGTTCGCTGTGTCCGGACGTTTCTCTCGGTTGCACGCCATGCCCTTGACTTCCTACGAGAGGTGATCGGTAAACCGGGACCGGGAGGTCGAAACATTTTGACGGGTTTGAAGAAGAGGAGGTTCAGTCGGCATGGTGCTGGTACCAGACGAGGGGAAGTCTCTCCCTCCTCCCGGGATCGTGAACAGGAACTCGGTGTGGCTGGCCGGGGTCGGCTGGTGCACCGCGATGCTGCACAACGCCATGAAGCACAGGCCGCCGCTGCAGTCAGGTCAGCTCAATAATAAATAAAACACACAATAAACCAGCTGATGAATGACTTCAAACTGTTTGCATGGTTCATATGAAGCAGCACAGCCCAGAGAAACGTGTTAGTGTCATTGCATCAGCACCAAATGGAGGATAAACTCACAAAACAACAACACACTGAGTCATTGTTGTGCAAACTTCTTTTAAAGATCCCAGCTTTGACCATGTGAAGAATACTGACATTTTAAACATGAAAAACAACAAAACCTACATGCAAATTATCATTTTTAAGCCAATCAGGCGTCAACAAATCTAAAAAAAAACAGTTCTTCCTTTATTTCACATCTGAACACATGTTAAACTTGCATGATTCCTTTATTTCACATCTGAACACATGTTAAACTTGCATGAAGTTGATTTTAATTATTATGAGTAATGCAAAGTCTGTGTCCGTGTCACTCTTGCTGTTGTCTTTCATTCAGAAAGTAATGTCACATTATGTTATGTCCTTAAAGGTTCAGTATCTGACAATCCTAGCAGGCCAGAAATAATATATTATAAAAATTAAGCATGAAATCTGACCCAGAAATAATATATTATAAAAATTAAGCATGAAATCTGACCATGGGCCGTACTTTAGACATGCCTGCTGTAGTGTTTTACTCACTCTGATAGAGTCTACTTATTCCCTGTTTATGTCTTTATTATAGCTTTATTTCAATACCAGGTTGCATCAGTTAAAAATACCTAATTTGAGCTCCACATGTGCACAATAAAAGATTTTATTCATGCTTTCAGTGTGAAGTTTATGTTACAGTTTTGTCATTGTATTGTTTTTTTTAAAGGTGTTCATCGACAAGTCCTGGCGGCGTCAATCGGCTGGTTCATCGGTTACCACCTCACAAAATATGCAGATTACACTTACGCCAGGCTCGATCGAGACATGAACGAGTACATCCGACTCCACCCAGACGACTTTGCACCAAAGGGTGAGTGAATATTCAGTGCAAGGAGCCAACAACACAGCTGTGCTCACGTATGTTTGACAGCTGTTTCTTCATATTTGGGTACTGATAAACAAAGTGTGTGAAGGGACAGTGATTAGACCCAGTTCATCCGTTTGTGTGTGTGCAGCTAAAGCAAATTTTATTGCACTTTATTGAAGATTTTTGATGGAAAAAAGTTGATTTTCTTTAAACAGTTGTTCAAGGAAGAAACTCCACAGCATGCTCTGTATTAATATATTTTAATATTTGGCATATTTATATCACCCACAGTAATCGTATACTGGTAACAGATCAGAAACATGCTCAATATGAGGGTGCTGAGTAGTTTATGCCATCATTTCTGGTGTGTTTGAAGTACTCACATGGTGGCTGATAATATATTTGTGCACTCCAAACATCTGTTTCTTTTATCTCACCAGAAAAAAGGACCTTTGCAGAGATCGTCGAGCCTTTCCATCCTGTGCGCTAAGTGTCTGTGGCTGGCTGGTGAAGATGGAAGAAGGAGCGCGAGAGAGAAACTCAAGTCTCAAGTGGTCTCAAGTGAAATCTTTCTGTCATTTACTGTGTGAAATATAGCTTATGTAAATAAAAGAAATACCCAAATCTAACACTTTCTGACTGAAACTTTCATGATTCTCTGTAAGGTTGTGTGTTTGGATGTAAATTAAGACCGGAAAGATGCTCTGCTGCTTCATGACAATGTATTTAATCAATATTTTTAGCTTCAGTTGTTATAATTAGCAAATAAAGAGAAAGAATCAGTTTTGGCAATACTTATTTATTCCATATTAAGTTAGAAGCTTGGGGTCACATTTCAGGCATTTGAAATGTTTACATGACTTTGTCACAGCATTTTTTTTTACAACATGTCATCCACATGTCTTACTGATTAATGTGACACTCCGATGATGTCCTTATATTTCTCAGTTAGACTCTGAGTCTTCTTGGTGAGGTCCGTCATCACAGAAAACAGTCCTCTCAGGTGGAAGCGAAAGAGAGCTTCAGGGTCTGCGTCCAACAGAGGCTCCAGGGTCTTGCAGAGCGCAGTGTTGCTCTTGACCTTGCGATCGTCCAGGGGAACCAGGCCGCTCTCCACTGTGTTTCTTATGGCCTTGAGCGTCAGGTAGTTGCCATACAGATCGCTGCAGGACTCCTCTGCTGCATCGCCGTCCCACTCGTCCTCAGAGGGCACATCTCGCAGGAGGCTCGGCACGAGAACGGTCTGCTCCATGTCTCTGACGACTGAGCTGTATCGTCTCAGAGCCAAGAGCAGGCTGTTTCTGTTGTATTTGGCCTCGGCAGACTGCATGGTTCCAGGTGGATGTAGTCGACTGTTCCTGTGCTGTGGTGGCTGACAGTAGGAAGCCGAGTGCAGTGCAAAGCCAGGTGAGCAGATACTGGTACATTTATACGATGAGCACAGGTGGGTTGATCAGTGCGTGACTGCATCATCCGATATGTTTAGGGACACTTTGAGTGCTATGTGGAGTCAAAGCCTTATCTTTATTTGATTTACCCAACCTGCAAGTTCCTGGAGGTCATAATAATGTCTGAGCAGTGTAAACCAAAGGACGAGCCCCTTTCAAATCATTAACCAGGCAGAGCAATGTTTGAATGACCTGCAGCTTAAGGGGTAACATGGTCTGTTATTGATTCAAGTTCAAAAATAAGCTGACAAACGGTAAATGTTGAACCAAAGAAGAGAATCCGTTGTTGTGTTGAGCCAAGGTTATCTGTGTTTCGAGGAGCAGATTATAGATTTAACTCCCAGTTCTTCTGTTGCCTGTTTGCAAAGAGCAGGCTCCTGCAAAGGCAAAGAGATTGCTTTGCAGGCTTTAACACAGTTCGGATATAATCGTCCAATTTAAGGAACCCAACACTGGATTGACAGTGTCCAGATGATCCTGGGGTGCAAACATTTATTTCTAGGGCGGATTCACCTGGAGCTAAAACACAGTCTTTCATGTGTTTGACAAAGCTCTTATTTTACTATAGAAATGGAAATAAAAGCTTTGCAGACGGCCTGTCTTTTGACAGATTAGCTCAGAACAAGAGCCAAGCACCACCCTGAACATAAAATACCGGTTTGTGTCACGGAATAAAAAACAAATATTGCTTAGAATATGACAATAGTTCCCCGGGTCAGGAAGGATTTAAACTATATTTGCAGTGACTTACAGTATGTTTGCAGTTTGAAACAGTTTGGTTGTTTTGAGTTTTTACATTAAAAACATAACAAGAGATTCAAGATACGCTTGACCAGAATTTAGAAACTCCAATATCTCTTTGGACTACAAGTCAATAAAGTCATAAAATGTAGCTATAAAGCCTCAACCTTGAAAGATGAGAGTTGAAGTTGCATTCCGTATCTGTGACCTGTATATGAGCACTTGGTTGGATCAATCGAGCTCACATGTTGAGCTCTTTCAGTGGTGTCTAAACAAGCAAATAATGTTTCTGCATGCTCGGTATGATCCTATATTTATAACTCTTCTGACTGCTGCTTTTTAATATAGCCTCCACTATTTGCTACTGTACTGTGCATGAACCAGTTTGTGCAATGTGAATGCATCACATCAAGAATCTGGCAAAAAAAAAAGTGTGAGAATGAATAAAAGTAAAGCATCAGTGAGAAACCTTTTTTTAACAAAAACATTGTATTGATTTTTAAGGCAACATTTTTAACCTTAATTATTGTAAAGTGTTACATTTCATGTCAAATCTTTTGTACATTCAGTCGCTACATGGATATTCAGTTACAGTTCAGTTTTTATACAATTCATGAAGATTTTACAATAGCAACAACACAAAACAAAGAATAAATCAGTGAGTGTTTTAGATGTTAACCGTACAGTGTTAACATGTTAATACACCCAGATACTGTAATTATGGCATCAGAAGTGACCATGGTGTCTACTGAAATGCAGTTTTGTTTGGCAGTTTGTTTGTCAAATCTGTTCAATTATAAATTATTAATAACGATTTATGAATTATAAATCTGTAACCCACTCTGTTTTGTGTCTGGTTCTGCAAATCACAAGTCTCGTACGATATTTCCAGCTCGATAAGTTAAATCAAAGTGATTTGTCACCACTTTGCTTTGCACCATCTGCTGAAGAGTCTCTCTTCACTGACGCACTCCAAACACGTCACCCGTTTAAGTGTTGTAAACCTCAACAAGACTGAAGGACCAAGAAAAGCGAGAGCACAAGCAGAAGGAGAGGACAAATTCTCTGCTTCCCCCTCAGGCGATATGCACAGAGATCATATGTGCATGGGACCGCTCAGTCTGTTCATTCAGTTCATTCTGTGTAGTGTGCAAGCACACACGCGCTCTTTCCTCGACACTGCTGCGTTCTGATAATCCACCAAAGATGCTCTCGGTTCTCCACACAGTCCAGCCACGTTACTGATTCAGTTTATGCCTTTCTTCTGTTGACCTTTGACGATGATCTCAAGAACGTTGGTGAGATCCATCATCTTGGTGAGCATGTCCATGATGTCGGGATGCTCCCTGGCTCCACTGATGAACTCCTCCAGCGTCAGTTCACCTGAGGACACAAGAAACAAAGATCTCAACCTATCTATTTAATCTATTTATTTATGGTGACATAAATCATTATAGCATTACACTAGTCCTGGATTGATGATAAGATGTTCTTTACCTTCTCCGCGAACATCGATCTTCTCATATATAAGCGTCACGATCTCATCTGGAGGAATTTCATAACTCCTGGTGATGTCTTGAATAGCCTGACAGAAGAGATTACACAGTTAACAGAAACACTTTGCCTTTTCTCATTACGCCGCTGAATGCAAGAACTATACTAGCTCTACTACACCTGCTACTAAATCTACAATGACTAACACCAGTTATACAATTACAGTCATTCATTTAACAACGTCAAGGTGAAAAAGTATCTGTAGGGTGATTACCGCATGACTTCATTAGTGGGTGAATTAGGTTGCATGCAAGGCCATATTTAGACTCGGGGATGGATAAACAATCCCCCTGGATTAGGTGTTATGTCTAGTTCACGGCCGGTTAAACCTATTTCTTCTCTTTCTGAGGAGATCACGCAAGCTGTACGATTCAGGAAGCTGTGAGCCGCTCACTTCCTTAGTTCTGGGAAACTCCAGTTATGCAACATTCAAAGGAAATATGTGTATTGTGTACCTTAAATATAGTCTCCAGTTCCTCCTTGTCGATTTTCCCATTTCCATCTTGATCAAAGAGCTTGAAGTACCACTTTAACTTCTGGTTGATTTCTCCTTTGAGTAATAAACTTATTGCGGCGATGTATTCCACAAAGTCTATATAGCCATCCTGCAAAAAGACACACGAAAGACATAGTTAGGAGAATAACTATGAATTCATGGGTTTACACCACAGCTTATTATTTCAATTTTGACTTCATAATAAGTCTACGTTATCATTTTATCATTGCATGCAAGAGCTAAATCAGAAAATCTAGCAGATATTTAAAGATACTGCAAAGCGTGCACACGGCACTTCTAATGTTCATGACCTTTTGTCCTCAGCTTTGTGAAAGAGTTCAGGGCACGCAGAGCAGAGAAGAGCTGACCTCTACTCTGCTGATCCCTCTTAAAACATCAGAGATCTCTGCTTCATGTAAAACCTTTTGAAATTATGCAACAAGCATCTTATTTTTTTCGTGCAAAATTTGGTACTATGATGCTAGACAACTGATTCATTCGACATGGTGCAAGCATCAAGAATTCACCAGTTGGCAAATTGTTGCCACACTGAGCACTTGTAAGGGAGTCACACAAGCAAGAAAAAAAGGTCTTACCCCATCCATGTCAAAGGTGAAGAAGACCTGGTCTACATAGCTGCTGGCCTCCTCTGTCATACCGGTCATGTCGAGCATAGTCTTGAGCTCAAAGAGTGTTATGACGCCCGAAGGAGACTCCTTCATGAATTTGGTGTACCAGTAGTGCATGTCCTCCTCCAGGATATCATCCAGGCTGGAGAAGTTGGTGCCCATTATTCCTCCAGAGGTATGATTTTATCCAGAAACCTGCAGAGAGCCAGTGGTGAGGTGTTGAGGCAAGAGAGGTAAGTGTGCGTACAGAGCATTGGCAGCAGTGAGATCCGACTGAAACCTCATGCAACGAGCCACGTTAATCTTTAAGTCTTGGTACAGCCAAAAAGAGACATAACCCTTTAATGGGATAAGTCTTCCAAGAACTTGAGGACATTGTATGCTCTATGACTGCAGTCGGTTTGGCTGCTAATACCGCAGAGCAACAAGGGACGCTACCTAGGATGAACTCTTGGCTTGAGGACAAAGTTGCATTTCTTTTTTAAAAATGTGTAATTTCTTCTTTCATTTAATTTTCAATGAATTAATTACAATTTAATCTTTGAACATTTGCGCTTATGAAAGTGCCAAATCAACCAAAATGTTTTAACAATATGTTTGAACACGAGAGATTACAGAAGATAAAATAGATACAGATACATAGAAATAGATCAGATATACTGATTTGGATATATTGTATTACAGTAAAACAGGAACAAACATGTCAAATGTAAATGTACTTCTCTTACAGTCTGTTTATTACATTACCGACTGTAATCCAGTCAGACCTCTCAGAACATTTCCACAGAATGTTGTGATTGCTCTCGACATGAAGATGTTTTCCTGTAAATGCAAAAAAAAAAACTGAACCTTAACCTTAACCATTAAGCACATTAAAAAACCTGTTAAGACACATTACATAATCATCAATCTAATGACAATGACTTCAAAAACTTTGTGAGTAACCCAAATGTAGGAGTGAGTAGTGCTGGTTAAGAAAAAGGTTCATTGTGGGAGGATTGCTGGTCTTTGAGCTGATGTAATGTAATGGGATCCATCTGCAGCAGGGGAGAGAGGGAAGCCTCGCTGACAGGGTTTAGCTCTGAAGCTGGGGGGCATGCAGGGTGAGAGGTAGAAGGACATGAGATTTACCCAAACCTATCGAAGCCAAGGCTGCTCAAACGTCTGACAATATTTCACAATAATATGGCAACAACATTTGCTTGATGTAATTAATTCAGTAGTAATTGCATTTGTATATCAAGTTATTTCAACCATCGTTAGGTCTCATTTTCAAAGTTAGAGGCAGGCTAAATTACCAGATCAACACTGACAGTTAAAGTGATGTTTTGATTAGAAAGATCAGCGTGACTTGCAAGAGTTATATCATTTTAGATTATATTTTATAGTAATGCATCATAGTAATAATTGGATTATATTTTTAGATTATATATTTTTTTTACATTTATTTAAAAAAAAAATGGTAATGGCCCTCCATAATGCACAAATGATAACTTCACATAAGAAATTCAACATCGATATGGTGGAAGAATGGTTAAAAAAGCGGGGTAGATATACTGCAGGTGGGAGGGGGAGTGAGGAGGGGAAACTACTCTCAGGTCAACACATAGACACGAAAGGAAAGACTGGGAAACACCGGAAACACAGGTAAGGCGGGGAATCACCCGGGAATCTGCTGTGGGTACAATAACCCAGAATGGATAAATACATGTTTAACCAGCACTGTCAAATCATGGCAGTCCTCAGAGGATAATGGGTACAACTGAGAGTAGTGAAATGCTGCTTAAACCACTCGGGTCCTTATTATAGTAAATCTGGCTTTAGACGATTGACCATTCTTAATATAGGACTCAGAAAATGAACCACCGGTGACTACAAGGCAGCACAGGCAGCTACTGTGCTGATCCACGCTGCAGCCTGGTGCCATGATGTCTCACAGCTGCCAACAGATCAAAAAAATGTTTGCTTTAACAGAACAAAGGTAGACTTCTGCAGAAAACTCCCTCACCCTAAACACAGTACAATAGTGACTAAATGTGTCCAGTCTAAGTCAATAAATCCAGTCTGAACAGAAATGTGCAAGTTTATTCTGGGACTCATCCAAACATTTGCAACATTTGAGGGTTTCAAAGAGCAGGTGGGGTGGTTTGGTTTTATGTACAGTTGAAATCTCGTGGATAAACTTGACCTTTTGACCAGCATGTGACTGTCATGCAGCAAAGAAGTTTGAGAACTGCACGTGAAAATATATTTACCTCCAGGGAAGAAACAAAAAGGAAAAGGTGTTCTAAGAGAACAAAACAAAAAAAAACATAATGATCATTTAATGCAATTTATATTAAAAAATCTTGGCTTTTTATTAACCCAAAATTCATTGCAAATAAAATGGGGATTAACAGACTCTGTAACTGAAAATACATCTGAGCTTCACATTAACTTTCAGCAGACAAATACTGACAAATACAACATCTGTAAAAGTATTCTTTCTTTTTTATCTTACAAGTTTATTTTAATGAAACCATTACCATCAGCATTAATCAGACGTGTTTTCACCACAAAAATAAGAAGTTCTTCTCATTTAGAAGTTGGCTCAAACGTCAACTCCTCCTATGAAGTCTTGTACTGAGTGCAATGAACTGAAGTGACAACCTGTTAATAACCATGTGGTGGATGGATAGCTTATAGCTACTAACTGATAGATAGTTTATAAACGGTTAATTTGGCATAAACATTATGCACAGCTGTAATCTTATTAGAGGATGGATCACTGCGAGGACACAAACTGTAATCTGACATAGTTGATAAACATGTTAAACATATACCACCGGTTCTATTAAATGCAACAACCTGCTACAAACACAACTCAGCAAGACAATATGTCAGTGTAGGATTAAAACAAACAAAGTCAACAGTACTTGGTCACTTCATGTGGGACATGCACACCCTCTACTGTTCAACCATGAAGATGGTTAGAAATACAGCAGGTTAATGAGGTCAAAGCTTCAGAGAAATGCAAATGTAATGCATTTACTTATAAACTGTACATGGAGTCAAAGCTTATTTTCCTAAATGTTTGTCACCCTCTAAGCAAATGTTTCCAGAACAGTCCACAGTCCAGTTTTGGTTTGCAAATTTGGTGACAGAAGATACATGGCACATATAAAAAACATGTATTTACATTAAAAAAACAAACATATTCAGCCACAGGTTTTGCACAAATGGCCATGCATTAATCACAGTGACAATTAAAAGATGGATATAAATAATTACAGGAGTGACACTTCAATCAACACTTGATAAACTTGCAGTTATGCAAGGCACGGAAATACACAATATAATCTCAGCATATGCTCAGCAAAGTCCTGCTTTTTTTGTCAGTATACTCTTGTAAGAGTCCATTTTACTGGACGAGTCCTGCACAGTTTGTTGATTGGTTTGAATTAAGAGCAGTCTGTTAAGACAGAACCCACAATGAACTCATGCATGCATGAGCTGCAGTCGTGACTGACGTTGCCGTAACTGTGGTCACGTAGCTTCCTGTGCATCATATGAAGCATTTCTACACACATGTGGGAAGTTCACACATGAGACTGAGAAGTCATATGCTGCACATATGAGTGTCTGTTTGGGAACATGTTGTCGTCAGTGTCCTAAAAACATGATCAGGGAAACTGGATCAATGTACGTGGGCGCTGACTCATCTGCTTCCTGGTCATATAGAAACTGTCTGAACACGTTGTAGACCATTTCCCTGCTCAGAGTAAAGTTTCTCAGCTGATCCTGGTTTTCTTCAGGCATGAGGAATGTCAGCTGGTAGTCAACGATGACTGAACCGTTTCTATGGGAAGAGTAAGAAAAGAAAATGAGTAAGAAAGGAGTAAAGATAGAAAAATGTAGCGCACAGGGAGTGTGATAAGTGTGCTTACCTGAAACCATGTATCTCAGTGTTGTTGAAATATCTTCCCAGAGCAGGGGAGGCTCTATAAAGGTCAGAGAGCTGGGTGGGGCGGGTTGAAACAGGCAGAAGCAAACAATGTGAGTTAATGTGTTTTTTTTCCTGTGCTAACATACTTTCACTTCACGGTAAGATCCACTCTGCTGCTGGGAGCTTTGCATTTGATCTGTATGAATAAAAACATCTGCAGTGCACTTTCAGCTCCCGGAAGCGGTGAGTATAAACAGAGTTCATAGCTTGCAGCATTGCTGTCTCGGCTGAGAAAATGTTTTTCACCCGACACTTAACAGCTGTCACACTATAGTGTGAAGTGCAGTTTGCTAATACAGGTTTTAGTGAATGTACATTATGTTTTAAATGTGAAACATATTGACAAAACTTGCAACACGGGTGCTATATACTACTATAAGTAACTGTAACTTCTGCAAAAGCTATTATCCTGCATGTTGATGCATGCTCTATTAATGATTAATTAATGTAGGTGTGGACAACAGACAGGAATAAAACCTGTATGCAAACCAAACATATACATTCCAAGTTATACATACAATTAATTGATAATATAATTGTCCAAACCTTATTTTCAATGTTAGCAGCCAGTGCTTGATTTTCACTGGAGTAAAGCTCCTCTGTAAACGCCAGATTAGGCAGCTGGAAGCTCCCATTAAAATACAGAGGAACTTTGAACAACGAAGGATCAAACTTCTCATCCGGGTCATCATAGATAACTGTTCAAAAAGAAAATGAGTCAAAAATTAAAGTCTACCTGCTGTATTTAATTAAGTAATATTATTTTAGCATTAGATTTCAATTGTTTGTACTGTACCAGATTATAAGAAAGTTGGTACGCCGTGTAAAATGTTAATAAAAAATAAAATGTGACATGCAAAACACTAAAATAACATATTTAAGTGAACATAGCACAATGCCAACTTGTGGTGACCAAATGTTGACATATACAGGTTTGGAAGCAACATTTGCTGCCAAGCAGAAGCCATTCAAGGACGGCCTTACTTATTAAAGTCGATACCAGGCCAAACCACATTCTGCACATGTCACAACAGCAGGGCTCCGCGGTGAAAGAGTTTGTGTGTTAAGGTGGCCGGTCCCAACATGTCGCATATTGCAAATGTTGGGACATTATGAAATGTCAAATACAACAAAGGTGACCTTGGACTGTTGCAAGAATGGGAAAATAATCCACTTTCAGTTCCCAGACGCTTAGAGAAGAAGAAGCGATGAGCTGAGTGATAAATATGACACCATCTTAACATGTTGTCGTCATTAAATTCAACATGAGCATATGGTTTTTCATAAACAAGAACTCAGTGACTCAGTTTAAACATCTGAAGTGTTGAGAAATTTGGGTTCTATTTACATTTCACAAGGCGTGCCAACTTTTTCCGGAAACAGCATTTACAGTGTTTATCTTATGTTCACGTTGTCCTCTGTTTGTTTGACACTCCTCATGCAAACACACTTATCTTCATAAAACCTTACGTGAGCACAGGAGCAGCGAAATCAGGATCACAGCAGCGATGAGGAGAAAGATGAAGACGACGACCATCCATAGTCTGATTTTCCAGAAGACGACCTCGTTCAGCTCTTTCTTCACCCTGCACACGGAGCTCCTCTGAAAGCACAATGAAATATCTTTATCAAGACACAGCTACAGAATAAATGGAGAGTCACTTTAATAAGAAATAACTAAAAAAATAGCATAAGAAAGTTTGTTTTACAGGCATCAGGAAACAGGAAATAAAATTCAAATACAGTATACAAAGTTATTTATAGCTGCTTTCTGTTCTCTCTAGTGTTTAGAGGATGGATGGGAAGATAACTTCAGGAAAGTTGCACTTCATTTATTTCAAGCGTAGGAGGAAATGAAACATGTTTTACTAAAAGTCTTCATACCTTTGCATTTCCTAGATTCATTCCATTTTCTGCTGCGTTGCTACAAGACGCCATCTCCCCATTATGATCTGCAGTCTGACGCAAAGACACAGCAGATATTATGTCACTTCACTCTTTTTTACTAGAAATTAAATAAGTCAGCGAGGATGTTGATTCATTCACTTCCACACAGAGGAAAACTCCCTTTTATACAGGAATGACACGTTTCTATTAACAGCCTGAATAAAACCAAAAGCAAGATACAAAAGAGCACAACTTTGATATAAACTTACCCGAGGATTAAGTAACTCTCCACGCTCTGCTGCACTGCCTCCATTACCTGCTGTCATCTAGGAGGAGGTAAATATCGGGGAATATTACTATGAAACACCACAAAATCACATCAAACTACAACGTTAAACTACTATGCACAGATACAAATATGTATATCAACAACAAAAACAACTGTAGATGGAAGAATTAGACAAAAGTGCAAAGGATGCTGAACTAAATATGTAGCCAGTTGTAGCAGGTGGGTGTGAGAGTATCAACAGCATTTGTAGATTTTGTATGAGTGATGATATTTACACATTTAAATGAATAATAAATAAATACATTAAAAGGTAAGGTTGATGTTTGAGACACAGACTGTCACATGTGTCTTCAGTCCTGATGTTCACATAGAGAAAATTGAATTAAATGTAATTATGTTTCTAATCACACATGTTTTATTTGTCTTATATATTAATTAATTAATCTTACTGTAATTAGGCAGATCACTTAATACACTCACACATGTCGCTCCATAGTCTCCATTCGTCTTTTTCTCCTGCAGCTCGATGTCCTCCATGTCCATGTTTCTTCCCAGGACTGAATCAGACTCACTATCAGCCGCCTGTGTGAACTTCCAACCCGGAAGCCTCTTCAGTGACTTAAATAATGAAAGTGCGCTCGGTGGAGTTATGATCGTCTTCAAAAAAGGCACCAGTTCTTCAAAATCAGCAGGTCTGTCAGTGAGTTCACATTGTAACACCTGACAGCTCCTGGGAAAATGTTTTTATTATTTGAATCCTCCTTCACTGTCCGTGCGTCCCTCTCCCAGCCTGCCAGGTGAGTTTCCTTCAAGTTTCGGTGCGGCTGACGTCGGAAGGCGTTGTCAAGAAAAGTGGGGGGTGGATACATGAACACCGTCACGCTACGACTGAACACGACACCGTGGACGTGACTTTACAACAACAACCTGATGTGAATTTAACGGGATCTGCGTATAAACACTCAATCCTCCGAGGACTTTATGATGCGTAAATATTGACTTAACCACAGGATATCCAGCTGGAGACTTGTTTACCTGCTCTCAGCTTTATTCAAATTAAAGGAATTCCTCACATGCCTTCGATGCTTCTCTGTTATGTTGATTTTAATCACAAGTCATAATTGTAAAAGATAAATTAAACATCCTAGCCAACTTTCTACATAAATGATTATTATCAGATTGCAGATTTCACCTGCTGCACCTGCTTTAAACCTTTTAAATATTACAGCACAATTAAAATATAGATAGAAAACATTTTAAGTTTAATCAACACTGTGCAATTTCTTTTAATTACAAAATAAGAGATTTAAAATCATGTTGATGCTACACTGATTTATAGTCAGGTGATTGGTGCCCAAGTTTGCGCTTTTGGGTGCGATCATCATACGTAACGCTACACACCACCAACTATTTCACTTGTTTTTGGATCATATTTTATGGAGAAATTTATGGAGTTTGTTCACCGGGCTGCTTGGCCTCTGAGCTCAGAGCACCGTGTTTGTACCACAGGTGTTTTGGAGGTTTTTACACCGAGGCTGCAGACAAATGCTGAAGGGGTAGTGGAGCCAGGGTCGTGCCAGAACTGGAGCTGGGCGAGTGTGGGCAATGTGGCCGAGCCTCTGGACAAGAGCAAACTGACTTTAATTTGTTTGCGACAGCTTTGTGAAATAAAAGGCTGAAAGACGCTGAACTTTAATCCTAATCATAAGTAATATAATCATAACAAAACAATGTGTACAGCTGTTCTTTGTTTAAGACAGTGGCATTGCACTGAGAATCTGTGGGAACTACTATATGCCGGTTTCTACGCAGTGTTGTTTTAAGGTGTGGCCAGTGATTCAAATCAGAAAAAACAATCTGCTCTGATAAGAACTTGTTAGTCCAGCCATGATTTTTACGTCAGGTAGCGTTAAACTACTTGCCCACGGATATTTATCTTACTTCCTAGTTTGCCAACACATGCTGTTGTTGTGATGTTAGCTGTATTATCTGGAGAACTGTGAGTGTGCAGCAATAACTTTTAACTAAGTAGTTGCTGTGTTGTTGTTAGGGATGGGAATCTAGAACCGGTTCTTGTTGAGAACCGGTTCCGTGTGTTTACCTAATGATTCTCTTATCGATACGCACGCTCGATTCCAGCAAGCACAACTAATTATGCCACGTAACTTACGCAAATTTGGCACGTGCAGTGCAATCAGTAGTAAACAATGGCACCCACTCGGGTTCAAACACTCCAAAGTTTGGCTGCATTTTACCAAAAAATATGGCAACAGGGCGACTTGCAATCATTGCAAAGTGGAGATAACAGCGTCGGGAGGGAACACGACGAACATGCAGAAACATTTGCACACACAACATGCAATATTTTTAAATGAATGTGGTATTTTTGACACGCTTCGTACTAGAGATGAATCTCAACCTAGCAGCGGTGGTGGCAGCAGCCAGGCTATGACCTCTGCGGTTACTACGGAAGGTAGTTACACATCGTTACTATTATCTAGGCTGTGGGCCTCTTTTGACCTCGCGGTTGGTTTTGTAAGGTCGTGATACTTCTAACTAAACAAAGTTGATGCTGATCAAATGGTTTGTTCTCCTTTTTTTCCCAAATGAGAATCGATAAAGAATCGAATCGTTAAGCAGAATCAGTAATAGAATCGGAATCGTAAAAATCTTTTTCAATTCCCATCCCTAGTTGTTGTCGTTGGCACCGTATCATGCTATTTGTCATGGTTTTCTCCACAATCACTTCTCCCACACCTTTAAGGACTAGTGTGTAGGATTTAGCAATATAGTTGCCGTACTTTGCCGTCACCCTCTCGTTCTCAGCATGTTGAAACTACTGCCACACAGTCTGCCCTGGTGTTACTTCAGAAGCCCAGAACTGGCCTATCAAGTTTTTTCACGTGTTTCCTTCATGCTTGGAAGGAAGTTGTGAGGAAGTTGCATTCAATCCTGCTGGTCCTTTAAGTTGCCATTTTTGGGGTAAAGTAGCCTACCATGGTCCTTTAAGTTGCCATTTTTGGGGTAAAGTAGCCTACCAATTATAAAGGACACACATATTCTACATTTTTTTACAGTTTTAAATTTGATTTTCATACAAAATACAGGCAGGAACAGGAGCACTGTGTAATATGTTTAAAGACATCTGGCTTTTGATTTTAATGCTCTGCATGCACACAGATGTGTTCAGATATTAGACCTCTGCTCTGGTTGATAATGGGCAGACCTGCAGTGGAAAATGATGTGATTACGTATGTTGAATCACTGAGGTGTAATTTGTCCTACAGAAACAGGTGCAATAAAAGCTGTTCATCCATAGTTTTCAGGAGCGTTTCCGGAGTCATTGGAGATCCGTCCTGAAATGTTTGAATGAGTCTGGTGCCATGCTTTTATCAGACATGCTATATAAATAAACAGTTACAATTATTATTAATATTGTTGTTGATACAACAAATAGTTGTCAGCCTTGTTTTAATTTAACCTACTAGATTAAAACGTTGCAGACAGGGAGTGACGCCGCCATGGACACCAGAACCAGAGCCAGGAGAGCAGGCAACATAACTGGGCTCAGATGAGGCAGAGGTGAAGAGACTGAAGAGGACGACAGAGGAAGAAGAAGACAGAGTGACAGACCGAGACGAGGGTAAATCTGGGACTGACTCGTTGGCGAGACAGAAAGACAAATGCCGAGCTGGACTTCTTGTTGTTGTTGCAATAGAGAGTAATATCAGCTGGCTGTTACGTCTTTTGTTGTTCTCGATGTTTGGTGTCAGCATGGCTGTCGACTGTCACAATCATAACAGATATGCGTGTACAGTTATCCACATGTTCAACAGTGATACTCCAGTCTGTAACTAGGGGGCGCCAAATAGACAAAAAATACTAATTCTCTCTCCCTCCTGGTATTTCAGTGAGGCTGATGATTTAAATCACCTCAGTGTTTCGTCTGTGTGTAGAAGCCTTTCAATCTGCATATTTACACTGCTATCCTGTATCACCAGTCACACCTTTGTTACTACAAATTCATGCTTTTTTTGGCCTCATCTGACTCAAGACTGTTCACTAAATCAAGCGAAAGAAAAACAAGATATACATACTGACTCATATTGATTGTTTCAAATATTTGACCAAACACAAGTAATGTCGACTTCTTTTTTTTTTAACTTATATAAGAAGGAGGCTTTTTATTTTGAGGATCCCAGTCACTTCACAGTAGCTCTGTGATTTAGATATTTTATATTATACAAAATAAAAGACAAGCGAGACAAGTACACCAACATCGCACATCAGAAGAAAACTAAATAAGCAAAATATATAATTTCAACCTAAAGTGATTTGATATGTCAGCACATGTTATATATCTACTAATATATATGTGACTCTAATAATATTTCTAGCCTTTGGTCGACCCAGCATTCAGTATTTTCTGTACATGACAGAGACGTCTGACATGGAAGTGCACTCTTAGCAATGTCTTTGACTCGTGTCACATCTCAGCAAAGATGCAGATCATAAAAACAAGAGTCTGATCACACAGACTCGGTATAACTGTGAAGCTTATGTCCATGTGCAGAGAACAGCTGTTCTCACAACCCTCCAGTGTTTATAGACCTGTTCTCTAGAGGGCAATAGAGGGACTTAAAACAGAGCAGGTACCCAAGACATTTAAAAACAGTTGAGGAGTTTTCTGATTTAAAAGCGCTGAATAACTTATTCATATATTTGTTTTTCACAGCTCACACTCTGTCATTTTCTCCTTCCTCCATTGCCGCCTCCGCCTGCCCCTCTCCTGCCGTAATATCGCCCTCTATCGGCTTGGCAGGGGAAGGCTCTGAAGGCTTCTCCTCCAAAGTCTCTGCTTCCTGATCCTCCTCCGGATCTCTCCTCTTGTCGTCTGCTGCTACCTCATCCTCTGTTTTTTCACAGTCCTTGTCCTTTTCTTCGGCTTCTTTCAGACTGGCAGGCAGTCCGTTTCCAGCCTCTTCAGCTGGGCTGTTGAAAGCCTGGTCCTTGTCCCCATTTTCGTTTGGGCTGTACAGTTCACATGGGGACATAGCGCTCCCAAAGGCCCCTGACTCCTCTCCAGCTGACCTCCTGTGCTGTCTTGTGGGTGGGCGCCTCTTGAATGATAGCCGTGCACGAGTCTGTGTGGGAAAAAAGGCAAGAAAATTCAAGGCGACTTGGACGTACAAGGCTGCTAAGAATCTATATTCAACATCAGTGAATCATCAAATGAGGTTCGGTAACAGTTTGATTAGCATATGCATGAGAGCACTGGACAAAATAGTACCAAGAGAGACTCTAACTAGGCTAATGGGATTACATCTTCAATCCCCCTTGCAACAGCACTCATGCACTACAGGGGCATCCAGCTTATTCAAGGCCTGCTTAAAGAGAAGATGCAGGACACCCACTGAGAAACACGTCAACATGGAGGGAGGGGGGGGGCCATGTGTCCGGCTGTTGCGTCACAGTTCACTGAGAAATATTTGTTTCCAATGTTACAGCAGCTTATGTTTGTCTGAACTCATCCAAAAGACCAGAAAGGGTGATATAAGGTGCATTTTGTCAACATGAGAACACCACAAAACTAGTCCAACTGCCTTTAATGTACAACTTTGCATGTACGTTTACCTTGTTGATGCTCGGCAACGTGGTGCCTTCAGGAGGGTCGCTGAAGCTGACAGGATCCTCGTCTTCGCTGGACAGATGTGAGGGCCGCAGGTTGGGGCTCGTCGGGCTGCAGGGTGTGGTGGGGGACAAAGGCGCAGATGGGATCTTGGCCTCGGGACTCTTGGGTGAAGGCAGCAGAGCAGTGGGTGACAGAGCAAGATTGGCCTGCAGGGGGGAAGGACGTTTCCAGAAACTGTAATCTTCTTTAGTAGATTGTGTTCTAATAAAACTTATTCAAACAATGAGCTAGATTTATTTTAACAGCACTTTTAAAACTGTACTATGAACCTAAAGTGAGAGTAAAAAACGGAGATTGTCTCAGGCTAAATTGAATATCATACGAGAAATATAATAAATAAGTGACGAATTAAACAATTAAAAACTGTCTAGTCTCAAACTATTGGTCCTTATTTCTATTCCTTGTATTCTGTAACCGTATGAACAATGTCATAGAAAGAATACAAACATACGTGAGACATTCCTGCTTTGAAAACTCACCTCTACGTCCTGACATTACCTTTTAAGTCTCAAAAAACAACAGCTACATCCACTCTGAGATCTAATCGAGTTAGTCCCACTGTTTCAACTTTAAGAACTGTGTCCTACCTGCACGGGGGAGAAGAGGAAGAGGGAGAAGCGGCAGCCCTTTTGTCCCATGGCTGCCCACCTTGTGAACTGCTAACTAAAAGGCTCGATGGTGGTGAGTGGGAGCCTCAGCGGAGGCTGGGTGACCGTGATCCCATTACCTCATTAATCTGAGCCGATTGCGGCATCAGGGACAAGCTCTTCCTCTTTTTCTCAGCATGCGAGCAGCTCAGGCACCGATGCCAACTGAACAGTGGGTGGCAGTCATGCTTTAAATATCTCAATTGTCCTTCCTACACAACCTTCTGCCTGTATACTGCATCCTACAGTAACATGTTATTGGTGAGGCTCGTACTTGTTTCCTCGCCCTTTTTCCTTACAAAACATTTAAATGTTGCGAGGTGTTTATACCTGAAGTTTCTCGATGATGGGGGAGCTCTTCACCTTTACTTTAAAGGGTTTGGCGGAGACAGTAGTTTTCTGCAGGAAAACACAGAGTTAATGAAAAAACATGATCCCAACGCTTCCTTTAAATTATGGAAACCTTGACATACAAGCATATGTCCCAGTAAATATAAAGACTTGAATAGTATTAAATAAATAAAATAACTTGTAACTAAAATAACTTGTCCTACATGCTTGTGATGTTTACGTAGTTGTTGTACTTTGTGCAAAAGTAGGTCTATATGGTTTGTTTGGTAGGTAATAAAAAAAACAGAAACACGAACACAACTTTGCTAAAAGTTTTAGGCAGAAGAAAAAACAGATAAGTTGTCTGGCAACAGTACACTGTTTACTGTGTTGTCATTACAAACACAGTAAACAAGAAGAAGACAGATTTATAGCACGTCGGTTAGTAAATAAATATAATTACTTACATCTGATTCTTCATTATCATCTTTTTGATTTTGCAACTTGAGGGAACATGGCGGTCTTCTGCGAAACTACGAAGAAAAAAGAAGCAGCAATTATAAATACAATAACAAGCCACTTGATTTAGTATATTTCTGTATGGCTGCTATATAAGATATAAATGAAGTACCTCGTCATTTGAGGTGGGCATTGGTAGAATATGACCTCTGAATCTTCCAGCCAGCTCAGCCACAGACGGCTTGGATGGAGAATCCTTCTGGAAAAGAAGAAAGTCAAACAATCAAACGACGAATAATCTAACAGTCTGGATGTATTGTTTGTCACATTTTAAATCCAATCCATAGCACCTCCACATTTGCATTTCTATACGTGTGTGTGGTTGTATTTTGGGCCTTCTCCGTCATCAATAAAGTTAAACCTCTTGTTCTTCTTTTAAGCTGAATTCTCACACAAAAATAGAAATTAAAGCTCCACAAGTCTCACACCAACAGCATAGATGAATCTTAAGATATATATACGCCTGGCCTGCCTTTGCCCTGTTAGATGAAAATAGCTGACTTGCTGAACGAAGCAAACTAAAAGAAGAATACATTCTCATTAAGCTTTGCGTCTGCAGAAAAGCCATTTCGCAGATGCGGCGGTCGGAGAAGAAGAACATGTTTCACTTCCCTGCAGACGGGTTGAGAAACGCAGCAGGCGGTGTGAATATGCAAACTCAAAACGACTCCATCAGTGTGTTGGGTTCAAGGCTGTTTTTTTTTTTGGAGGAGTTTATCTCTTCTGCTCGAGAGCGTATTTTTGTGGGTTGGGATACAGGAAGTGAGCCTCTCTCTCTCTGTCCGTCCCTCCACAGCTGTTCAACATCACGCCGCAGCCTGTGACAGGAGGGACCTGTCCCTGCAGCCTCACACTGTTATCACGTCTCGCCCTCTTTGCTTTTCAGTCTCTCCCACTATTCCCGAGCTGATTGCTAAACTTCCCTCCTCCGCGCTTGCTCTTTGATGACCATTAACTCACTCCACGTATCTGTGGCCTAAAGCGATAAGTTTGGCTGATGGCTGCAGGCTGGAATGCGCCTTGAAAACAAGCCACCAGTTTTAGATTCTCAAGCATCATGTCGCTATTTAACCATTTGCATTGTACAGTCACTCCTCCCTTTCTGTTTTCGGCATTCATACTACATCTCATTTACTTTTATTTACCACTAAAAAGCGTATGCCTCTCTTTACAGAGTGCCAATTCTGTCATATTTCCTGGGTGTGCACTCTCTGTTCCCGCCCTCTCTGCACAGTTTGGGGAGTATCCGATGGAAACACGGATTCCCAAGCTTCACAGATATTCACATTCCACATTTTAATCACATGCTTTATTTTCCTTTTTCCCCCCCTTCGTTCTCACCATGACCTCACCACCTTGCTCCCTCCACCCAAATGTATTACAGCATCAGCTCGCCCCTGCACCGCCTCTGTTGACGCCGCCTCTCTGTCCTAATCCACATCCCAACCCTTTTCCTGAGTTCTCCTTTTCTCATCCGTGATAAATAGTAATCATCAGGGACCACCCACCCTCCACACCATTATTTTGTAACCTCTGATTGTTTAACTCTTTCCTGTCCTTCAAAAAAACAAATGACTCCTTTCGCAGCGCAAACTCTAGACACAACAGCGCAGGCAAAGGAAGCGGGGCTTTGTTTGTTTAAATCTCTGCTCGCATGTTTTGGGTGAAGAAAATCAAGAATTTCTATTGTCTGACTTTATTTAAATGACACAGGAGGAATGTCTACCAGCCTACTAAAACACACAATCACGTCTTTGTTCTTTCCACTGAGTTACTCCTATTCCTGATACATGTTTTTTTTTTTGTTTTTTTTTAAGTAAAAACATCAACTTTCTACATACATGTTGACACTAGTCACATCATATTTACTCTTAGTGTTGGAAAAGGATTCTGGTCATTGTATTTTCCATATTTTCATTATTTGTTTTAAATGATCAGTCTTTATTCTTCATGTATCTTTTCACAGCAAGCCTTCATCGTTAATCAAATACCTCCCTGACTTAAAATACAGTTACCTTGCATGCAGCATATAACACGACAGACGCTGTATTATTCATGTTTTAAGTAAATCTGTTGTATGAATGTACCAAAAAAAACACTGTTACTTAAATAATACATATTTTCCTGTAAGATTTTTACTGAGACAAATTATGAAGAGTTCATGATTAGTATACTACAGAATATAATTTGCTTGTTTGTCTTTTAATTGAAAATGTCAGTGCAAAGTTATTTTCGTCTCTGTGACACTCAAGGCATTCAGTCGGTTATCAGTATGGTTAACTCAGCTGGGACCCCAAGCTCTGTGGAAGAGTGGGAAACTTTGGTTCACTGCAGGAGAGAGCAGGGCAAACTCTATTTCTGGGGCTCTCAGGCCTGGGAAAAAGCCCCAGAGCTGTGTAGGCAGTCTGGATTACAGCTCTGCTCTGTAACCCCTCAGCTCCTAAGAGAGAGTGTCCCTGGATATGCTAGACCACATCTGAAACATACTGTGATCTAGCTTACAGAGCAATTGAACATGTCTAAACAAGGAAACGGAAAAAATAGCTACTTAAAGCGCTGCCTTAGCCATGTGATTAAGGTTTTTCCAAAAACGGGCCTGGGTCTACGCTAAAAAGAAACAAATCTATTTCTGGACTCCCCCGGAAACTCTTGCTTTACTGTCACACATGCTGTATGTGTATAGATGTAACGGCATGTTTTCAAAAGATATTTCTTATTTCTATTTTCAATTATTTAGCATGAAAAGTCAATTTATGCTTGTAGGAAAACTGGCCTGCAGGGGAACAGTAGTAGTTGGAGGATAATTAAGATTTTGCTTGTTCGAATCCCCCAAAGCTAGTTGGGAAAATATTATTTTGTTTAATACACAGATTATACTTCATTTGAAGTGCAGGACGGGGACACTAATGCCTACATAACAAATCTATTCTTAGGTTGTTTTTCTCTCCCAAAAACTCACAGAGCCTCTGTAGGGAAGGTCCAATGGACAGGCTGCAACCTTCTTAATGGGGTTACCACAAGTATACCACGTGATACATGATGTCAGCTCGTAGGTAAACCAGGTATCTGAACATGGAAAATGACAGCTGGTCATATGCGAAGGTTACAGCAGCATATAGATTTATTATATTTTATTTAATCTTTATTTAACAAAGAAATCCCTTGAGATTAAATCTTTTTTTCCGATCGTGATCTCGCAAAGGCACTACACCATCAACAGGTCAAATATAATCTATAGATGAAGGACGCACCCTTGAATCACTCTCTCCTTCCTAGCATGAGGTGTAAACCACAGAGGCTGTAAAACATTTATAAAATATGAGAGGTTCTTGGTTTGTTCTGGGTTAATGTAGAAACATGGCGCTTCCACATGGCGGCATGGCGTGGAAAAGTACACACAGACTAACTCGAAGGTAAATACATGGCAACTCACCTGTTTATATTATATTAAGACTTAAAAGTTATACATAATTAAGAGTGTGGCTGCTTTGATTGACAGGTAGGTGACTAGTTTGAGCACTCAGGCTTCATTCATCCCACTTTAGCTCTTTGCTGATTTTTAGATTCGTTGGGAGGCAGGTGGCAGAGGCCACCACACTGAGCTTCAAAACAGCTCTTCAGAAACCTTTGTGTGACAGGTTACGATGGATATGATCCATATTTTATATTATCTACGGTGCCACTAGAACAATGCTCCTATAATCACGTTAGAAGTTTGGAGTCTTATGATCTTATCGCCCAGCTCTACTGTTTAAAAATGCAGCTCGTAACCAATGTTACTTAAAAAAAAAAACTGATGACCTCTACTGTAGCTGACACAGTGCACATGGTTACACCTGAAAACCCTCTCCAGCAGACTGTGGTTTTTCAGCGTGAATGCGAAGCACTGTGTGGCAGGAAAAGTGTGTTCATCCTTGGTGAGCCGTGTTTGGATAAGTAAAGGTTAATCCCAACCGGCGTGTTAATTTCCAGGCTGCGGATGGAGACACGAGGTTTACTGTATGACCGGCAGATGTGGAAAGAGAACACAGACAGACAGATCACACAAAGCACGCTATTGTCTGTTCCTGTGATTCTTATTTACAGAAGCCGGGGAGAAGAAGCACATGATATTAGTCTAAGTAAATCCTGACATACTGTATACTGCTTTGATAAAACAGCGGCGCTCAGGCCATGTAATTTACCATGGAGCTGATAAAGATGGCTCAGGATCTTTAACCCCTCTCTGGGAATGACTCTGCTTTCACTCTCAATCCTCATAAGCTCTCGCTGGTGAGCCTCACACAGCGTAAATCTCTGAAAGTGAAGATAAATAAAGCGCACCGAAGCGCACAGCTGTTCTGCAAGATCTTGTTCAATAAGCACACCGAGCGTAATGGCTTCAGTTTTGAGTCTGCAGACTTTGTTTTCACAAGTCAGCATGTTCTGCCACGGGGAAAACCACCACAGTGAGCGGCTCCCTTCTGCCTACACTTGTTAAGTGGTAAGAGAGTGCAGACAGGCACCTTCTCGCTCCATGCCTTTCCAGGAAAACATGATGTGTTTTTGGACTGAACCTCATCCGAATATCTCACTTTTCCACTGCCCTCACTGGCAGTAGTACACTAGAAAGGAGGAATGAGGTAAAGGGACAAACTCATCTAAGAGCCATTGCTTCCCCCTGTCTCAAGGGAAATGGGAGGTGCTGCAGACACAGACCAGTACTGTAGGGTGTGGAATAAATAAATAAAACAATAAGCATCCAGAGAAGAGGAAAATGAATCAAGATGACCTGAGAACAAAAAGCTGCAGATAAAGATTTATTCCCAAGAAAAAAAACGCATGCCTGAAATACGTCTTTTACTTAAATGTGATAAATGCAACGACCAATGAGTCGAGACTTCATGAGGGGTTTATGGTATGCTTTTTAACTGCAATTGACGGGCAAATTATGAAAGGTATGAGACCAAATCAAAGAGCCAGGCCTGTTCGAGGAATGCGCCGTGATATTTCAATATGATAACTGCAGTGGCCCGCTTAAGATAATCTGAACTGCAAAGAAAAGGCCGGTTAATGGAGAGCAATAAATTATATCTATAAATAAAAATGTAAACATCTCACTGCAGGCACTGATTCCTCCAAATATTTGAGCTCGAGCAAGAAAACTTTGATACGAGCATCTGTTGGGGATTCACCGTGGTGTTCTGGTATTCCCACTCTGATCCAGCTGTCATGATGACACAAAACATCTGGACAGCGGATCAGATAGCTGACATGGGACATGGGATGACTTCATTCAGTGAAGCTCTGCACATTCCCCACAACTGCATCGTTGTGAAGTGCCTGCAGAGATCCAGAGGGCCACAGGGTTTGGCATCCACTTCTCCACCAGCAGACTTGCATACTTTAGGTTTTTTTCTGCTAAACTATGGGAATGGGAGTGACATATGTGGAAGGTCATGGACTTCACACTGAGGGGTGATGGAGTGCATGTGAGTAGATTCAGTGGTGGTAATTTATTTAACAGGCATAATAAAAGTATATGTAGTCACAGATTTACTCTTGTTCTGCAACCTTTTGCAAGACAACAACGTTCTCTTCAGTCTTTTTGCCTCTGTCATTATTTTATAGATGCTTCTGCGCACAGTTACATTGCCATGTTGTCCAGCTCCAGTTCTGGCATGACACTGGCTCCCCTCCCCTGGTCAGCATTTGCAATCAGCATTGGCCTAATAACTTCCCTTCTTCCTGGTGCTCTGAGCCCACAGCCTGGCTAACAAACTGAGCTAACAGCAGCTATAATTCGCAGCAGTTTACTTTACGGTCCCTCAATAAACTCTGTTAAGGGGGGACATGAGAAAACATGCACACACACGTCAGTGGAGCATCAACATGACTCAAAATCTCTTATTTAATATATTTATAGCAATAAAACAATCTTAAAGTCTTCTTACTTTTGATACATACATATTTAGCTGATAAAATGTCTGTCCTTTTACTTTTACTCTACTAACATTGTAGACTTGTCTCTATTCTGATACTCTGTTGTCTTGGTTTCCAGCACTTTATATTAATTACATTTTTTCTCATCCATCCATCATCCACCTGGCTGTTCCAAAAGATTAATGTGTCTTACACGCTCAAACCTGCACCTGCCATTCAAGCTACAGAAACCTGAAAACCTCAATACGTCTCCCAGTTTTTACCTTGCATTGCCAATGTAATAGTGCATGCATTCAACGATGAAGCATTAGGGAATCTAGATTAAGCTGCGACAGTTGCCCTCAGTGAAAACACAAAACTTGACGTTGAAAAAAATGGCACTTCACGTATTAAAGTACAAGCAGCTTGCAGCACTTATTGTGTTTGCACTCCTTTCTGCCAAAAAAGGAAATAAGGAGCATGGCGCGACGCCAGATTCAGAAGAGGGTGGTTGAGGGGGTGCAATGCGGTATGGGTTAACTTTTCTGACTTGGACATAAGTTATGAAGCCATGATGATATTGTTTTTTTGAGTTTCCACTTCCTCTGTTTGTTCTCAAAACCTGTCTGCACGTATCTCATGTTTTACACCGACTAAATTCAACATGTTTGACAGTCTGCAGATGCCTCAGAGAACTTAAACCCTGACTCCGGCTGCCTGTCTGGCCTGTTCAAACTAGCCAGCTTTAATGGCAAAAACACTGCACTGCCTCAAGTTGGTTCTGACATATCTCAGAGTTAAAAAACCTGAAGTGGATCAGCTGGAACAGAGGTTGGACAGATGAAAATTCCCCTTAATCTATACACATCCATTCATGTCATAATGTAAAGTCAACAATGTGTGTTTTTCTTTCACAGATTACACTCACTCTCTTCTCTGTAGTTCCCACCCTGGTTATCTCTCTGCCCCATGCACTGCTCCAGACACAACCTCATCCTTGATAGCAGAACTCGGAGAAAAAAAAACAACACCTCATGTAAAGTTCGAGAGCTTGTGATGGCAGCAAATAGTTACGAGAGAACAACAACAACCAGTTTAGAAATGAACAGCAGCTAAAGCAGCTATGGAATTATGAGGCTTTATGAAGCATTTCATTGGTCGTAAAAGGTGCAGGTATTCTCCAACGAGCCAAGCTTCCACACAATTACTTTAAAAGAGAAGTAATCGTGGAGATGTAAACAAAGGCAACAAACGAGAGTGAAAGATTCCCACGTGAAAACACAAATCTGATGTTATTTTAATTTAACTTCAGGCGATCGCACATCGTCTGCACACAGTTTAAATGATTCAGTTGGCAAGTGTGTGCACGCTGAAATCTCTACTGACAGTGAGCTGCTTGTTTTTTGAAGTAAATATATCTTCTGTTTGTAAAAAAAAACAGCTGAATCTGATACTGTCGATGCCTTCAGGGCACACGGTGCTGCAGAACCAGATTAAAGTTACCAGTTTGAGTTTTAATTAAGACAAATAAACAGTTTGGGTGTCTTCTTCAGGCCTGACAAGCATGTCAAACACATTTCCTACATTATGAAACATCTGCAAAGGAACATTTTTGTTGTTTAAGGTCTTCTTAAATGATCTTTTATTAGTGTGCTGCATATTTTAAGACACAATACTGCTGCTAATTGTCAATAGGCAACAAAAATGACTCTTTCTTAGCGTGCATTTGCTCCCTCATCTGGCTGCTGATAGAACATGATGTATAACTATAATGGACTGGCTAAACATCAACAACAAAAGTTCATTTTTCCCAAAACCAGCTATAGTTTTCACACTGTTACTGTTGTTACCACAGAAACTTGAGAAACACTCAAGACAAACTGCAATGAAAATGAAGATTCTGCAAAAAAAAAACAAAAAAAACTTTCCACTTCCTGTTGTTTGCTTCTGTTTTTCCAACTGATTTTGCAATTACAGCATGTTTGTCACTGTAAAAATGCTGGTTTCAAAGGGCAGCAGCGATAAAATATGTGGACGGCCTGCATCTCCATCAGAGAGAGAGAGAGAGATGAAAAATAACCACAGAACAGGAAGCTTACTTTTTAAAGTCACATGAGATGCTGGTACTTTGTCCTGTCATCATCTGGCTCATCTTATCGTGACTCAGAAGCCCTTTAGTCACAGAATATCAACGTATAATCAGAAAACATTCATATGTTTTAAATGCTTTCAGCTGTCCGGTATGATCCGAATCACGACAACATGCACCGTGTCCTGTAGAACTCGGATAAAGTTTGGTTGGCTTTCCTTGATGCTGATGCTTTTACATTCCGCCGAGCTTCACAGTCAGTCAGGTGTCTGTATGTTCAGCACAGAGCGAAGCATTCATCCTGCACTAAAAACACATACAGCTTAACATACAGCCTCAGCAAACACCCCAGACTGCATCTGTCACTGATAACGTCCGGCTCTGAACATCACACTATGGATGCTTTCAGCCTGCGTCATAAACACACAGGAGTAGTACGAGTGGGAGGGGAAGGAGTATTGGTTCGTAATAATGATAATAAAGATGCTAATCACTGAAGTGTGAAAATATTTAAATGACATACTGCTGTAAAGCAAGAAGGGGGGAAAACTCATTAGCAAACGTCTGGCTGGTACAGACGAGTTCTTGTGTTATTGGTCTCTTAACTTTACTATGGATTACATAATAAATGTGCACACCATATGGTTGGCAAGGCAATCCCAAATACTCACTCCTCGAGCTGCGCTGTTGTTTTTCCATCAAAGGAAAAGCACCACCCCCACCCAACACACACACACACACAGTACAAATCCTCAGGTGCACACACACACACACACGTGTACCAAACCTTTAGTTTGTGCACTTAAATGGTTTGTCATTCCAACGTAGGAAACACTAAACTTAAGAATTTCCATGCGTTAATCTCCCCCCGAGGCTTGTTTGAGTCAGTAAATCAATGTTTGCGAACACGAACAGCTCTTTCCTGAAGCTAGAAAACACGCTGCAGAATTTAAACTAATACGCGATGTCACCGAAGAGCTTTAAAATGACAGTGAGTGTGAGAGGCCAAAAACTCAAGGCTGCTGCAGGAGACGAACACGTCACCATTCCCAACAGCTAACAGCTGGGAGACCTGATCCATTTTGCCCAAATTCAATTCAGGTGTTGAAGAATTGTTGTTTGCTGGGAGGAATTCTCAGTAAACGAGAAGTAGCAAAACATTAATCATATTGCTTACAGCGGCCACACATCTTGCACAACCGGCTAACAAATTTCACTTGTTTGTGGTGATGTGGCAAGATGCGTTAGTTTGGGTGTTAGACCAAAGCGAATAGCAGGAAACTATAGACTTGATCTGACCTGATGCTGACTGGACTTGGTGGGCTGTTCAAAAGGTTTTACTTGAAGGTGAAACATCACTGCATCCAAAACATCAATAGAAATTTGTTTCTGAATGAGATATGAGGTTAGGAATCCACAACCCAACCAGCTGTTCACCAAGATCAGACATTTCTGACACAGCACGTCAGGATTTTAGTTTGAATGAACCTCTAAAACAGTTGCTTGACTCACATCTTGTAGTGAAAACTGAGCTTTGGGTTTTTTTGTTTTATGAGGCTTCATCCAGAAAAAGCTGGACTCTCAAATAAAAGCTGAACCTGCTTTCACCATCTCAGTGTTCAGAGTCTACGTGCAGGTTCAAGATTTTCTTTCCCCTCAAAAACAGCCTTATCTCACAGAACTGTATTCCGTATCGGAAAAAAAAAATATTGTTTACTTAACAAAGTCCCCTCTATCTCATTTTACCATTCTTTCATCTTTTTACAGATCTGGGGGCAGTCCAAATTCTTTTCTCTCAAATTTTGGCAACAGTGAACGAAGAATAAGGTTTTAAATCTGAGCTTAACTTGCCTAAAGCATATCCAAGTCCTAAGGTTGAGTGGTGCAAGTATATATATAGAGAGAGAGTCGTCCTGTGGTAGATTACTAATGTGCTCCCTCACATGCTGTGGGGGGAAAAAAATGGGTGTTTCTCCTCCTATTCGACCCACATGACATTAAATACTCGAGAATGATGTTAAAAGTCTGAGGGAACAGCTTGTTTTGCAGGGAGGAGGCCACAAACCTGCGAGCGAAGCCTGCAGGAAAAACAAAATGTGTGGAAGCACTTGGACAGGCCTCCTATGGGATAAAGAAGCATGTTTGTCTCTGTTTTAGCCTCGGTGTACGCGGGTAAAGGACAGTTGCCCTTTGAGAAGAGAAAGCATGGCTTGTCAGCTGAGGGGGAAATCAGAAACGCAGACTTACAGCGAAAAGACTAATTGTATTTACTTCTCAGTTTCATCACGGCGCACAAACTAAGGGCCACGACAGATGTTCTGTCAGCTCTGTTTCCTTCCTCTCGCGTTGTGGTTACTTGTTATGAAGCCGTTGCCACAAATCTACTTTTAAACCTGCCTGAAGCTCAAACATAACTGAGCCAAAGAGTGTTTGGTGTGTGTGAAGCCCAATATAATCACACATGATTTGTCATGAGTAAAAATATTGGTTTTATATTAGTATTAATTTAAATGATATCACATATATCAAAGTGAAGAGGTAAACACTGCACATGGATAAAGTATTTCAAAAGATGTACAGACACCAGTGCAGTCTTATTATTTGTAAAATGTTTGCACAGAGTTCCTCCCAGTCCCTCCAGAAATATCACAGCAATGACACAGAGCATTAAAAAATACCATAAACTCTCTCACTGAGCTCCTGTGATGTAATGTTTTAATTTCTACCACACATGCCTGCACAGAAACCACATTAAATGTTAAAAACATCTGCTCCAGTGGCCTAAAAGTACATGCTACAAACAGATCTCCTCGCTCAGTCATAGTTGTTACCTCCATCCTGGGTAATGTGCCACAGATCGTCTCCTCCTGCTGCTTTTTCTTTTTTCTTTTCTTCTGTTTTTCAGCCTCTTGGAGCAGATCTGTCTGCTTGTTGTGAGGAGACTGGGGAGCGCAGCGCGGACAGAGCAGCTATGTGTGTTTATATCTGGAGCCAAATCAGCCTCATGGACGAGGAGGAGGAGGAGCGCACAACTTTTTACGCGCATTTGGCTCCGTCAGCGCTGTCAAGTCAGTCAGGATGGAAATAAAAAAACTCTACTTCTGCTTAAGACTTTCAAAATAAAACAGGCTCCAAAAGTAAATAAATAAAGATGCAGCAGGAAGAGCAGAGAAAGTGACCAAACATTTCAGTCTTTGAGCAAACTGTGGGTTGGTAGATCTGGCACACTGGAATTTAACAACATACTGTAGGTGCGAAGTATGAATCAGCTACGTGTGGTGTAAATGATCAGTTGTTAGCTGTTAGATAGACATAGTGACAGCACATACACTTAAAAAATTAATATTTATGCCTTTTCTAGTGGCCATATGGAGCTTTAATGCTCATTGCACAGCAGAAAACGTGAAAAACGAGGAGACAAACTTGTTATTTTCACAATCTTTTCAGTCGTGGTGGAGAAATGCAGAACTGGAATGAGAATAGTACCAAAATCAAATGATTTAGGAAACTTTACCAGTATTACTACTTATTTCTAGGGAGCCAAAACCTTTCAACATGTTTTACTCCTTGCCACAACCAAATGATTAAAGTCCGTGTAAAGTAAGAATAAATATGTGTGTTCTGAGTTTGTCAGACCAAAAAACTAAGAAGTGTTATTAACTACCCAGCCAAATTTGAATGATTAAAAGCGACTGAAACGTGTCGGATGAGTTCATAAAATGACATGACGAACTTTGAAACACTCTGAACGAGATGAATTAATCTCTGTCTCTCTGCTCAGGGTGGCCTCAACGTGTCATCGAGCCACCCTTTAAGGACCGCCCACAAAATCCTGAACTGAAAACTGTTTTAACCTCTAACTCCACATTTCTGTGATATATCATTCAAAGTCTTTTCACATGTTTTCAGCAACTATTTTACAACATATTTAATGTATTTTGAAAGAAATCTGCCTTTACACAGACTTTAAGCCATTAATTAATTAATTCAACCTTTGTTTAAACCTTGAAAAATCATTCAAGGTAACACTATTTTATCATGATGTGGGGAGTACAACAGAAAAAATACACAGCAAGAATAATGAGCAAGAAAACAGAAAAACACACTTTATAATAGTTGCATTCATTAGTTTTAAATTGACCTATAGGTGCAAGTGCACTAAACTTTAATGAGTGTTGTAAAAATGTGTGCAGCACAAACTAAAAGTAGTTTTCCAAAATTTAGTGTTTGCATGTGGGACACGTGGAAGCATTAGCTAATCATTTGAATGAGTCAAATAATGACTTCAGGGCCCGTTTAATAAGGAGGTGATGGCAAGCTTCCATGAATAAATAATAAGAAAACAACATACATTTAAATTGTCTATATATATCCTTGTTTTATTGCTCCATGTGGAGCTTTAATGCTCGGCGCACAACAGAAAACAACATGTTGAAATATGAGGAGACAAATTTGTTATTCTCACTTTCTTATCAGTTGTAGTTGTGTGCAGAAATCCAAAGTGTACCACTCAATTTACAAATCAATAAATGCTGCAGGCCTGTTTTCTTTTAACTCACAACTTTAAAGCATGTTCCTCTCTTTGCCACAACCAAATGAGTGAAGTCACCGCGTCTTTTGCCTTCGCCAGCTGATGGAAAACACCTGCTGTGACATCAGGGACTGGAATGTGGCCAGATGAGCAACATTTTGAACATCTAACAACACTTCTGCTCAGAGCAACGTGTGGATATCAAACAAACAAAGCTCAGGTATACTTTCACCTTAAAGTATGACATGTATATGATATAGATTTTATAGATTTGGTTCCTCTCCATGCTTAGAAATGTGCATACTTTTATTTTGAAGGCAGTATTTTCTCACATCTGGCTCTCTCTGTCTTGACTCAGCTGTGTGAGGTGGGGCACCACCACCTACAACTGTGTGTATTAATGTGCAGTGCATAAGGAGCCTATTGGGGTTTAGCTATTTCCTCCACCCACAGTATATCCCCCCCTGATAAAAAATATCTTTAATACTCTTACAGGCTCTTGTGTGCCTGTGGCACCTAATGGGTACTTTATAGCACTCCATTTTTCATACTGTGTTGTATCATTATAACCATCCTACAACTCCTGCAGGGTCTCTAAAACCCAACTTGACTCAATTAGAAAGAATAGACTTAAAACTTAAAAACATATTCTGCACGGCAACATGGATGTGACAAAAAAAATGCAGATGCAAAAGTAGAAAACAGCTGAGAGTGAAAGAGGCTGGATATATATATAGTTTGGATAATGAATTGCACTTCATGCATGGAGCATATGGCTGCAGGTTTTTCATTAGATCCAGGTCTAAGCGTGGATGTTTGAAATACCTGCATGCTTTTGAAGTCTCACCTCCTCCTTGCTCTCATTGTTGCACATTTCTAATGCTGTCTGTTCTCCCCTGAACGTATTGCATTTTACATGTTCTCTCTGTTTTTTCTATGATGCAAGTCCAGGACACTCACAAGCATGGCAAGCATGTAAATATTACTATTAGCTGTTGTTGAGTTTTCAAGGTTTTTTCTTTACTCCTTCGAGTACCAGGATGAAATATCTGGAAGTAACTGCTGCTGCTGTCCTGCTTGGAGCTGAAGGAGGAGGCGGAGGGAGAGTCAGTCACTCAAGTGGTTTGTGGTGTTGGAATGCAGAGAACTTCATCTAATGGATTGGTTTCTAACTGGCCAACTACACGCACAACTGCAGGAAAGGCTGTTTCTCCTGCTGCTACGTCGACCACACAATATTCCTTAGATTATCTCCGTCCACAGTCACGGTGGAGAAAAATAACAGCACTGTTATGTTCCTTCGGTTTGGAATCATCTGCTTAATTTGTTCACGTGGAGGCTGAATATTATTTCATATCGCTTACATCTTTGTGTTTACTTGTGAAAGTGCCAAAAGAGAGTTGTCATCTGGTTGAACAGGTTTTGTTCGAGAAAGTTTACATTCCCTCTCACGGCAGGCTTCATGTCAAACATTGTTCATGAACAAACATTTCACAGATACCAAGTGGATATAAATTAGCCTCCAAATTGCAGGGAAGTGGAGATGGGGACTCTCTTCTGCATGAAGCGCGCTTCATTAAACAATGCGAACTGTTTGCTCTAAAAGCTTTAGAAGACGAGGTGATTAGCTCTTAAATGAATGAAGCTTATTATCATTACTGCCAGTAAATGCATTTGAAGGCGCTGTGGGAGTGCCTGGTGGTTTGTAAAAAGGCAAAGAGACATTTGTGTTTGTTGTCTTACAGCTGTCACCCAGCTGTGACAACAACAGCGCAGAGTGATAGCGAGGTGGCACTGGCACACGTCTGACTCGACATGATTGCCAACGGGTGAACTTGATTGACCATTTCGGGCTTTTATGTTTCGCACAAGCTTTAAAGTACATCATTGGGAGTTCTAAAAAGGATGCTCGCTAAATTTCCTCAGGTCTCCATTATGGGAGATTTCACAGAGAACACTTCACCTCACAGTCAGCTTTGGGTTTAAGGAGGATCAGAGAACACAGAGGGCCACGAGAAGAGCAGACTCATCAGAAAGCAGCAGGAAAGATAGCGTCCCCCCTGCACAGTGTCTAGAAAGACTTGTTCTACGAAATAACCTTCATTTTAGTGCAGCTTCCTGTGGCCACATGCATGGACCAGCAGGCACAGGGAGCCAAACAGGAAGTGAATATGTGTTGCTGATAATTTGTGGAAATGGGCTGAAAGGGGGAAAAGCTGATAAAGATTTCTTACGGGGAGAAGAATGTTTATGTAGTTTCCAAGTCCATGTTTGACCAACCTAAATCCCAGGAAATGTTTATTGCTGTAATTATGTTTTTTTTTTTTGCACATGTATTGTATGTATTCTCTGGCTCCTCCCTGTGGTGGAAAAAACAGTTACACTGAAATGATGTCAGCCTGTGCAACTGTGTGTCAGAGGAGATGTGCGTAAATTGCAGCAAGTTTCACGTCATTACAAGGGAATATATGTGTAAATCCATGTACCTGGTGTCAGTAGGTAGCCTACATTCCTCCCGTTCCTTGAGGATTGGCATTACATGAAGTTATTTCTCTAACAACACTGAAACAATAAAAAAAACACACACCACAAATGGTTCAATGAGGCAGCCATCCAAGGAGTTTCATTGCAAATATGTTTGTGCATGAATTGTAAATTCATCTCAGTGGCCTCAGGACTGATACATTTTGAGTTTTAAGATGAGAAAAACATTGATTATTCTGCAAACAGCAGCAGTAATATAGAGTATATTTGCTCAACCTCACAAACTCACCCTATCTCTCATTATAAATCAAATGAAATTACATAATAAATAAAAGACCGGCCCGTATATTACAGATCCAAAACTGTTGTGTGCACAATGTGTGAGAGCTTTGCTGATGGAGTCGAGGTGATGGCCTGAAAAGTAGATTAAACACAAACAAACTGTATATTTCTAAAGCCGAATGATTTGCAGGCGGTGTGAAAAAGGCCTGAGGGAGGTGTTGACAGCTCTCGATGAGCGTCTCGCAGACACTCTCTTCATTATCAGTAAAGAAAATAACCAACAGAGGAGCCGTGCTGCTTGCTGATCTTTCCCCAGGTGATGGCAGGATGGTCTGCGGGATATGAGCTTTTACCCGCTGCTTCAGAGATGAATGGCTCTGTGAAAAGAAGAGTGTCATGAGGATGAGTCAGCCCAAAGCGACTTTGTCTCTTTGTATTTGCGCAAACCAAGGTCTGATGATTCATGGGCGAAATCACGACACTTCCTTTTAAAGAACAAGATGTATGCTAGACAGAACCTGGAAAACTCTGGTTTTATTTTGGGATTAGACATTGCTCAGGTTAAAAATACATAACTTTGACGTTACCTTTCTTCTGCCAGAGTGCATGAGGTACAAAAGTGTACAGTTTCTAATCCAAAACCCAACATCAAAGAGGGATTGGACAGTGGTGTCAAGATTATGCAAGTGGAAGCAATAAAAGCAATAAGCAGTGCCGCTGCTGACAACCTAATATCTTTTTTCCCTCTTTGAAATGCACTTAGAGCAGCCATTACTTTAAATATGGTGATGCAGGGACATTGGCTGCCAGCGTAAATCTAACTCAGAGCCCAGGTAATATAATAGCTGTGTCAGATTACATGTGATGTCCGGCACGTACGCAGACCCGAAACCTCAAGGCTCAGGTGGCCTATGTATCACACACACAGGCAACAACTACCCTATTTTCATAGTAATTTGCTTTTATCAAGTTTATGTTCCATCTATTCACAGGAGAGATGGTAAACAGCCCTGCAAACACACACACACACCAATACACATTTCAATTCTGAACAACTAATGGCCCACAGCTAATAGGTTTTTTTTTTTTTCTTGATTTATGAGAGCAGCCAACAAACAGTATGATAACAATTGTCCAGCGTACATTAAACAAATTCAATCTTACAGGAGAATGTAACTGAGACTACAATTAAACATTGTAAATGAGCGGTCATTTCAAATGTGGCAAACATCATCTGTCATTAACAAAGAGAGATCATTTATTAATCAGTGTAACCGTGGACTGAAACGGTGCATGTGTTCAATAAGCAGCAGAGAAAAACATCCAAACAGCAGCACACGATGTAGAGGTAAACATGAGTCATGACACTAAAACGGGAACATGTAAATGACTTTTTTTTTCTCTTGGAGTTTAAATCTGACATGGTTGGAAACTTTCATCCAGCATCTGTGAACGAAATGCCGCCGAGTAGAAGTAAATCTGATTTTGCATTTTAGTGCAAGCCCTCTTTTCCACTTCAAAAATAAACTGGAAGAAATATTCCTCCTCTACACACATTCAACAACTTTCCTCGTCAGCAGCAGCTCGTGAACTTAAACTCTCTCTCCTTTCGGTGATGAAGCCAAACAAGCCTCTGCTGCAGAGACACCGCTCAGACACCTGTCAGGCTTTCATTCAGGGTGGAGATGTGGTCGATCACGCAGAGCTGTCTCTGGCTGCGGTGGGCTTGTCTCGGCCTCTGGTGCAGCAGGAAGAGGCGCTTGGCTGCAGCCCTGTACTTCCGTGACATGAGGTTGTAGACGACGGGGTTGATGGAGGCGCTGAGGTAGCAGAGCACCATGGAGGCCATGTTGAAGTTCTGGCTCAGCATGGCCGTTTCGTAGTCGTCCACCTGAGCGAAGAGGTTCCTGCCGATGTGGTATGGCAGCCAGCAGATGATGAAGGCCAGCACCACCACCACTGAGGGCAAAATAAAACCAGGAGGGGGGAGGATTAGTTTGATTTAAAAGGAGATTTAAGGAAGATGATTCCCTTTCTTGGTGAGAGTTAAATGAGATTTACACCACTCTCGTGTCTGTACAATGAAACGACACACAGTCACTTCCTTTCCTGTCATCGCCATGAGGTTGCCAGGCAACAAGCACAGACTCCAGGAGGTCATTGCACCTGAAACCCCCCCTGAAAAAAACATGAACTGATGATTTTAGACTTCAGGATTAAACAAAAAGCTCCAATCTTCTCATCTAACAAGTGTACTACCCAAAATCCCAGACTATTCAAACTATTATTTAGAAAGGTGCGTTCAATAATAATGAGTATACACACAAAAAACATAATAAACTGTAGCTAGGTAGAAAGATTTGGTGTTGCTTCATACTCAGATGATTTGAGTATATGTGACTGGTAGTTAAGCAACAAGTTAAGGTTAGAAAGGAAAAGTTATGGTTAGGTTTGAGTTCTAAGATATATATAATAATAGTTTGTGGGAATGATTTGATCATGTTTGATTGACAGCAGCATGAGTTCTGTTTTCTATCATATTGTTGGTGAAACATTTCTTCTTTCCTTACAGAGCCAGTGAATTTACATAAACTTGTGATTTGACATAACCAGATCATTTCACAGATGTATTTGTGTTGGGCTCATTTATAATAAGAAGCAGATTAAGAAAATTGGTTTCCAGGATCTTTAAGTAACCCATGATCTATGGTCTGTGGTCAGCTTTCGACATGTATTAATGACCAGCAGCAATTAATATCCAAAGAACTCCTCCTCACACACAACTCACTGAATCTTTCTCGTTAAGCGGAGGCGGCGGTGGCCTGTAATTGGCTCCAACAATGATGTCACACAAGTAAAGTGAGCTAATTAGAGTGTGTATACAGCAAAACGACGTCACTGAGGAGAAAAAACATGTCACAAATTAAAAAGATCCAAGCTTTATTGACCCTTTGGTGAGGTAATCACTGAATCACTGGTATTGATCAAGAAGCTCCTACAGATAAAATTACCACCAATTTATGTAACAGGGGGGCGCAGTCGTTTCTATTAGGATAATAAATGTTGTTCATTAATGAAAAGAGATGTATGAGTGAGCTTTAGCTGTCATCTGTAAATTAAATACCTACAGTGTGGATTCACAGATGCCACAGTGACTCCTGTGACACACGGGCAGATTAAACAGGACATGGGAGCATGTAAATTTTCATTAAGGTTGATTTATGGAGGCCTCTGATGACAATCCAATTTGGGATTCAACAAACGTGGATACAAATGGCAGCGAGACTGACAACATGAGCTCTGTGCAGTGTGTGCTCAGGCTAATGAACAGCATTAATATCCTACTGGATGGATCATGATTAAATATTTGATTGATACAGATTGGAAGTGGCTAATGGTCTTTTACTGTAAAACAGGGGTTCCCGCACAAGATGCCAGAGCTGCAAATGAAGTCATGTGCAACAACAACAACAACAGACGGCACCAGCTTTATCTGCTTCAAACTTGCCGGGATAAAAGAAACCCGGCGTCCTGTCAAAACACAGAACAAATCAGCTCTTTGAATGTGTGTGGAAAAAACAAAGACACACAACAGAAAACCAGAAATCCTGGATTCCACGTGAATCTGTCAGCGTGTTTTTCCTTTTTTGCTTCAACAGTGAAAGGCAGGCAAACACAAAGAGAGTTTTATCTGTTACCACTCTTGGGTTTTCTGCTTTTTAAAAAAAAGTTTGAAGCAGAGAAATGTTTCAGAAAGCAGAATCAGGGGGTGTACGTCTGCGTAATGTGAAATGTTTTCGTGCTTTTTGTGCATAATCAGTGGATGATCAATCGACAGCTCTAACCCGAACCCTGTGATCAGTGTGCACAAGTTTACTTGCAAGTTTCCAGCGTGAAACAGCTGCATGTTTAACTGTGCAGGCTTCCTGATATAAATCTTTGAACAGGATGTCACACTTTTATACCGAACAAAAGCGGATAAAGAAGGCTGACACAGTCTTTCACAAACACACAGATGATTGCTGCTTCATATAAAAGAAACAACACAACATCAGAGATGAATAAATGAATAAACCCACTCACCCAGGATCTTGACTGTTTGCCTGTGTGACCGTTCACGTGCCAAAGCACACGGGCCTTGCAGGTCATTTTTGCTCTTCCACAGCTTGCACCCGATGGAGCCGTAGAGGAAGATGAGGCAGAGCATGGGGCAGAAAAAGTAGGTGGTGGACACCCAGAGCATGATGTGCAGCTGCCCGGAGATGATGGCGTAGTCGGTGTGCTTGCACTGCCCGGTATTGTAGTCAGGGTGTGTGACATTGTCATACTCCACCCCAACCAGGAAGAGTGTGGGAGCTGCAGAAACCAGGGCGAAACCCCACAGGGCGAAGATGATGTACTGGACCCTGCGTCTGGTCACCACCACCTTGCTCTTGAGGGGGAAGCTGATGGCCATGTAGCGCTCAATGCTCAAAGCCGTGATGTGGAGGATGGTGGCCGAGGTGCAGCCCTCAAAGATGTAGTGATAGAAGCGGCACACCGCCTCTCCAAACAGCCAGGGCACGTACTTCCACAGGCGGTACAGGTCAAAGGGCAGGCAGAGGAAGATGATGAGGTCAGACACAGCCATGCTGGACAGGTAGAGGTTGGTGGTGGTCTTCATATCTTTGAAATGCTGGATGATGAGGATGGTCATGGTGTTACCCGTCACCCCGATGATGAAAATAAGAATGCAGATGACAGTGACGGGGATGAGGGTGGAAGCCGGGAACAGCGAGCCCTCGTAGTGGTGGTCTTCTGTGTTGTACTGGTCCATGGCCTCTGCTGAACCAGCAGGAAGGTCCACCTGGGGTCTGGTCCAGGGCATGCCAACTTCTACTAAGGGCTGGCACAGCAAAATGTGAAATAAAGACTGAACAAGTAGCTGAGGAGAGAAGACAAATAGACTTTACATTTGTTTGTGCACATTATAAACATCTGTGAGCAGTACCCTGAAACTGAAGCATTATTCTGGGCAGTTTGAAGAGATTTTAAAAGATTACACTGCTTTTTTTTGTAACAAAAATGTAAACTTTGACAAAGGAAGGCTTTATTATGACTGCTAATTTATTCTGACACTACACAGAAATGACTGGAAAGCAGCAGATGCCTGGAAAAAAATGTGAGACACAACAACATGATCTGAAAAAATACTGCAAAATAAAATAAATCTGCTGACTTTACCTTTAAAAATTTAAGCTGGGTCTCTCGACCTTTTTAACTTTTCCTTCACCTCGGTCTTGTTCCTGTGTGTCGATGGAGAGCAGCAGCAGCAGCAGCAGCGACAGGAGAGTCTCATCAAGTGGCAGAGCTGGTCCCTAATGCTCAATAACCAGTCGGGCTCTGGTGAGAGACGAAAGAAAGGAGCACCTCCTCCACAGTACCCTGAGGAGTCAGGGAGCAGCAGAGGAGGTTGCTTGAAGTGCGTGTGTCTAAGTAATCTTCCTAATCAAATGATGACGGGACCGATGGCGGTAAAGATGGAGGGAAGACGATTTGAGGGAGCCCCCCACCTCTGCTGCTCCCCGGAGAGAATAAATGCAGATATCATATTGATATGGACTGAGCATAAACACCTAAGAGATATACGTATTATAAAGAGGGCTATAATTTTATTAATTAAAGCATCAATCACTGAAACCCCAGCGTGTTTGCCAAGCCGTCTGGAAGTAGTCACTGAAAAATGAGTTCTGTGTTTGCTTAATTGTCCACCAGCTCCATCTGTCTCTCCGCTCGGCTTCGTCACTCCACACACCCACCAACTCATCTCCTCCTCTTCATCCTCAGGTGACCTATCAGGCTTGTTATAATAAACCTGACTTCAACAACGCTGGTTAAAGAGGGAGGCTAATTTAAGAAATGACCTAAACTGTTGATTGGTCAGTAGTTAGATGTGTAACCGGGTCAAAATACTACAAAAATCTTTGAATGAATGAATGAAAGGGGTGTTTGATTTCACCTTAATCTATCCCTGATCCTTGATCTGTGAGAGTTCTTCTACCTGGTCAAGGATTTAAGTCTTAAAATTTCAAGTCTCGGAATGAGAATACACGTTTTGATATATTGTGATTGATTTTCAGTCTGATCTTGAGTTTTATAGTGAGAGAAAGACTGTTGCACGCTCTGCAGATCAGTATCACGACTGTGTGGCATTTCCCAACTAGTACACCGCAAGCAAAATGTCTACGACATGAACGTGCACAGGGATGTAATTTGCAGGTCCTGATCTGCAGGTTTTCCAATTTCGTGTCCAAAGAAACATTAATCATGAAAAGCCTGGATGACCTGTTGGGTGACTGGCGGTGTGCCACGTCGGGTCAGAGCCACCCCATCCATTAGATCTAAATGGACCTTTGTAACAAGAGTCACGCTGACACCAGAGTGTATTTGTGTTTACACTGAGCTGACCCACAGCCGGATGGACCACTCGGACCTCAGAGGCAGCAGCAGGAATGTCCCTCCTCTGTCAGTGTTTACTCCTGTCAGCGATGGGGAAAAAGCTTGTTTGCTCTTTTTTACCACCTCCCCTCTTTCTAAAGACCAGTCTGTCTCTCAACAAGAGCTAGAGCTGTACACAGAGAGGTGACCGAGACGAGTAGGCCCACTTTCACCCTCATTAATCATGGCTCTCTTGCTTACACCACTTAGGTGCGCTTGTGTGGTGTTGTATCTTCTTCCAGGAGCTTTCATTCAACGCTGTCTGTCTCACACACACAGTGCTGTGAGGTGTAGCAGCAGCAGTACTGAACTCTGAAGTCACAATGACATGAAGAGCAGACAAAAGAATTATCCCTATGATCATAATTTCAGACTTGATCTGAGAATAAAGTATCATAATTATCATCATCATAACGACAGTAGAATATTGTCTGCTTGATTGGTAGCTGATCATATTCTTCTCAAAGAAAGAGTAGACTTGAAGAAAGTAAAGGATGGAAACTTTTCCCATACAGATTTTTTCACATTTATCTTTTAGCTGACAGAATGAGCACACCGGCACCGGCGTCTCTTACTCATAGATCCTTTGACTGACTCACCGTCACAGATTCAGGGAGGATGCTGCTGCTGCGACCATCTTCTTTGAGAACATGTAGATTTTCTTTATAAAATGAAGGCAGCCGATGACGTCAGTCCTTTTGTTTACTTTCTGTGTCACACATCAAGTCTATAAAGTGGAGCTCATTTTGACTCATGTAGGTAAACTAATAGAATTATAATCAAAATGGATTCAGAGCTCGTTCATATTTCTTTCCCCACTGCTCTGTTTCTTTAATTACTGGTCAAACTTTTAAAGTTTTTAAAGACCATACAGCTGTTATTATTATGTAACTATCTTTAAAAAAGTTGACTTGTGACAGGAAATCATGTTATGACTATTTTAAAATGTATAAAGACGAGAGAAAACGACAGTAACATTTGTGTTAAAGGTCACAATCTTTCCAGACTGGTGTAGGAACACGACTCTCTCGTGTAATTATAATAAAGTCAATATAAAGTATGAAAATAAAAGATAATGCAGAGGTCCTTGTTAATTATTTTCTATTTCTAAGTCTATTATTGTACTTACATATATGCAATATTTCACCAGGTAGGTTAACAAGTCAAAGTAGCAGCTGAGGCTGAGTACTGCTGCCATCAATTAGAGCTGCAACAATTATTTTTAGTATAATGTATTTTTTTTTTATTTGTTTAATTGAAAGTCTGAAAAAATAAACTACAAAAAAAAGTGAAACATTTCCATCACATACATCCATGTCTGTCCACGTCTTTGGTCGAGACTCATGATATATTTAGTGAATAAAACACATTTAATGTATTTTTGGTGAAATCTAAGTTATTATTATATTGATGTGTATGAATCCAGTGTAAAACCTGCTGTCTGGACTATTGTTACAAGCAGCACAGAAGACTGATAGGAGTGTTTTATGACATGGTGTGACGCCAATCATCTGAAGCTCAGTATCAGCAAAGACTACGATGTTCTGGTGGAGTAACATACTTCAAATATAGATGATGCTGCAACACCGAAGACCGGAGTCAGTGATTCAGGATCTGACCACATCTCCCCTTCAGTTACAGCGCTGAATAAAGTGTTTTTGCAGAACATTATGATGTCACAGTGAATTAAACTTTGATTAGACCTTGTCATGGTTAGTGTATGAATTCCTGAGCTGTCTGTGAAGGTTCTCAGTCAACCAGGTCATTCTTGAAGAAGGATTAAACCTGGGGAAACTGGACTCGGTTGTAAATCCATGAAGATGTCTCACCTCTCATCCAAGAGAAACTTCAAACATTAACAACTGTCGTTCACATCAGACCTCAGGTAACTTTAACGACAACAAAAAGCACCAACAAACCAGTGGAAACAACATCCTGGTTAACGATGCCAGCTGGGTTATATACCCGTGTTTCCTCACCGGTCAGTCAGAAATGAAGAAGCCTCTTGGATGAGGTCTTCACAGATCTACAAACAAGTCCAGCTGCTCCAGATTTAACGCTCCCCAAAAATAAGTTTGCACCAAATTTAAAGAAATTCCCTCAAAGCCCTCTTTAGAAATCACATTCAGGAGAACAGGACGGACAGATAGGACAACCTGAAGACATCCGTCTGTCCGATTTTCCACTGGAGAAACAAAGAAATCCTCCCATCAGAGACACTGAGTAAATATTTGGTGATTTAGCTTCATGAAATTACTTAAACAATGAATTATCAGAACAGTTAATGATATATTTAAAGAAAGGTGGTTAGTTGGAAATAGGTTTGAAGTTTCCTGGTATACAATTTCAACAATTCCCTTTGCTACGTTATAGATGTAATCGGGGGGAAAGACAAATATATGCCCAAACGTCAAACACGATTAAGAATTATAAATCTTTTATTGTGCATGGATCCTTTGTAGATATCATGGCTATACAGATACACTTTAGATACATATCTATGATTATACATTTTTTCCCATAACGAACATTTTAAAGTGATATGTCTGGTAGTATGTATAGTATAACAAATTTTCATTTTGGAATGTACGGTGTATGAGGTAACTGCAAACATTAAAATTACATAAAAATGGTCTCTATTTTTGTGCATATTTTTACTCATTTTTGTAGCATTTTGTTAATCTCTTCGACCACAGGTAGTGAGCCCGGCGTGAAGAGGTGTTTAAAATGGCACACGTTGCAATCGCTATCAAAAATAGGAATTTGAATTCTTTAAATGACAAAGAGAAGACATTTTGCAGAATGTCCGAAAGACCAAATCATGTAATTATCCAAGACGTTTTGCAAGGTACCTGTATTTCATTTTTATGGTTGCAACAGCAATTAATCTGCCCAAAAACCAAACAACACTAGACCCTACAGTCAGATTACCTCTGAGAACTCAGTGTTAGCAATCTGTTACAAATACTTAACACACAGAGAGAAAAGGCAAATTTAGATTCACAGGAAGTACATGATATAACACATTTTTGTATCTGCCGTTTGCGTTCCATGATTCATGAGTACTCAGGATTTATTATTTTTCTCTGGAGAGTATTAACTTATATTACTTCAATATTATATAAAAAAATATACTTCACACATTGTATAACTTGACAAAAGGAAAAATCAGAATAAATCATAAGTAATACACTGAACTACTTTTCCATTTTTCCTCTCCTGATTACGTATGATAACTAAACATCAAATAAATGTTGCAAAAAATAAAAGTAAATAAAACACGTTTTAGTGTTTTCTAACACTAAAAGAAAAAAAAACATCAAGACTTAAGAGAAATTAACAAAATTCTCCAGAGATTTTTTTTCCTCTCCAATTAAGGCCTCTGAAACAACTGGTACATACTTCTGTTTTTTTTTTCCTTCTTCTTTTTTTAAACTCGTTTTTTCTTCTTTAATGTTTTTTTTTTGTTTTTTTTCCATTTTTGGCTGAGATAGATCAGCTGTTTCAGTGACACGTCATGTGGTACTACAACTTTTAAAACACCCAAAACACAAGTAGGGCTTGCACAATCTCAAAGTGTGTTCTATAAAATGCATCACAAGACCAAGACACAGTTAGTCAAGGTTTTTCTTTCACTAAGGTGCAAAAAAAAAAAATCAATTACTGGGAGGGGGGAAAAAAACAGAAACGAAATAAAACAAAACATACAGGTAAGCGTACATTTTTTGTGCTGAACAACAATATTTCGGAGTAAAGCAGCAGTATAACTATATGATAGTAAAAATAATTAGAATTCACTGTTAGTTTGGTTTTTGTTTGTTTTCTAACTTTATACTGAGCTTCTTCTTTTTTTATTTTTTTTCCTCAAACTTACAGGTCCTTTTTGTGTCTTCACTGTACAAAAATATACTAACATTTCTCCAGTCATTTTTGCATCCTTAAACATTCTGAACATCAAAAAGGGTTGGAAAGTGCTAAATGAACGTTCTATAATGTGAACAAGATTTTCTGAAATTTTTTCCCGTTTCCTTTCTCACTAAACACCCCTTTAAACTCCAGCAGGGGGCGCGGGGGTAAAGTCCCTTCATCTGGCCCTGAAAGCCCTCCCAGCCGTGTACCTCTGTGGCACTAACTACATACAGTATACACATCTGGACACACACACACACACCCCACTGTGCAAACACTGGCCCAACCAGGTCCCAGGATCAAATAGCACATAGGCTAATGACACACCTACATACTATTTTCAGGAACACATCTATCAAAAAACAGTTTCATACTGGACACATCAATGGAAATATAAATAATGACTATTTCTATACACATACATATATATGTGTGTGTGTGTGTGTGTATATCTATGCACATAGATATATATCTACATGTATATGTACACATGCACACACCGTAATCAACAAGTACATGAGTCGAAGCGCCCCTTCCTCCCTGACCCCTCTCCTCAAATTAAACCTTTTCTCTGCTCCTACTGAGGAAGCGGATCATGACGGGAACAGAAATCTGAACAGACACCACAAGATTGGGACGAGGTGACAAAAGGCAGGAGAGTCAGGAAGGAAGAAGAAGGAGAAGAAGAAGAAGAAGGTGTTATTATCCTCGTTTTTTTAACGGCTTCTCAGCTCTCACTTACCAGCTCTGCTGCACCGCAATGTGCCTAACACGATTACTCTGTCGACAACAGAAAACAATAAGTACAAAACAAAGAATACAAAAACAACAGAGAGAGGGAGAGAGAGAGAGAGAGAGAGAGAGGGGGAAAGAATAAAGCTATAACCCTGCAGCTGGGCGGCGCAAACTGCTCATTTAATGACAAAGTACTGGATGACGAAAGCGATGAGAATGGCGATGACGGCGAAGACCATGAGGAGGAGGAAAGCGCACTGCTCGTCCGTCAGGCTTCGTCTGGCTCGGTTGGACTCCGTGCTGGCCCTGGACCCCAAGCCGGCCGCGCCGCCGCTCAACGCGAGGTCGTTCCGCTGGGGCGTGAGGGTCACTGTGGGGCTGTATGGACCGCTCAGCTCCGGGGCGTCCTGGCACTGCCTGATAGCGCACACCCGGAAACGGTAGTCGCTGCTAGGCTGCAGGTTCTGGACATGGAAGGATGTGGCAGAGCCTTTGTAGGCCTGAGAACAGACGGGAAGACGAGACGGGACGAGAGTGAGAGTTTATGAGAATATATCACAGAGGTAATGCTTTTTTTGCTGCTTCGATATTTTGATGTTTTCACCATCTAAGGCGTCTTTGAGTATCCAGAAAAGTGCTTGTAAATAAAATGTATTATTATTAATAAATTATAGGTTTTATAATATAAAACTAACATACATAAAAATGCCCTCAGCAAATAAATAATCCCCTTTTTCTTAAACATGAGCTTTCCAGTCGAGGCCACCGAGTCCGACAATACGGCCGGAAACAAACTCACGTGGGATGGCAGCCACATATTTCAACTCCCTGATTCGATTGCCATGTATGATGTGTCGAGATTAGCATAAGCCTGCGGTGGCCATTACTCCGCGTTAACATGGCTGGAGGCCTCTGAGAGGAATGAATGTGTTGGCAGGGGTTAGACACCTGAGATACCTCATGGATCAATGACCTTTGCATAATGGCCAATTTAAAGCCAGCGGTGACTAATACAGAACGCTGCACAGCCACGGTAAAAACATTAAAGGGGGCTCTGCATCCATCTGTATCCTGATCTGAATAAAGAAAGGACAGTGTGATGAATGGCAGGTCAGCCGTGGGTAGAAAAAAAAACAAACTCAAAACAACGTCAGTACCTGTTTAAAGTCAGAGTTTCCCATCATACACTGCAGCGCGTAGAGGATCGGGTCTCCCTTCATGGGCTGCAGGGCCTCCCATGTGACCTCGCAGGAGTTGTCATCCAGTCGCTCCACTTTAGGGGCTGCAGGGTGGAGGGAGAGAGAGAGAGGATGTAATGAGAAGGATGATAGGTGCGATCTGTGATAAAGAGCATATTTAAATGTGAGTCACTGTAGATTTACTATCACAGTATTAATCAGTGAAAATACAAACAACACAACAGCTCTTGTTGTCAGAGGTAAATACATGATACAACTGACCTGACTTATAAAGCTAAACTCGAGTTTATTTGAGCCTCTGTGGCACATTACTGCTGCTGACATGTGTGAAAGACGACTTTCAACAACATGATTAGGTTCGACTTTGAACTCGCGCAGAGTAATCGAGAAAACCTCGGGGTTATAATTTAGACCAAACAACATTTGCTGAAGCCGGTTGTAGCTTTGAATTCTTAAATATAAAAGAAGAAATCAAACTTCAAACATAATTTTTTTTTTTTTTACGTGCCGTGAATGTTCTGCTTGAATCAGAGCTTACGATAGAATAAGATAACTTAGCTTTATGGATGTACAATGACTCAGCTGACTACTACACGCAACTTTGCCCCCTTTAGTGGAGTGCCACGCTGTGAGTCATGCTCTTCTTTAGATAGGTGGCATTTTAAGCAAAAAACAATAAAAAGAAGTGGCTTCTTTTGATCTGATAAAGAGGCAATCAGCACAAATTACAGCGGCAGGGAGTGTTTTAATCCATTATCGTGTTAAATACCGTTGATAGCTGAGGGTCTACTTCACCGCGTGGCGAGAGAAAAAAAAAAAACGCTGACAAACCGACACACGGCTTTTGCCTGGATTCAAAAGAGGTGGCGCATTGAGAATAAAAACCCACGTCCTCATTACTGACTTCAACGTGTAGGATCAAAAGAGGCTTTGTAGAGGCCGGCTGAGATAAGACCACAGAAGCTGAACAACCCGACTCGGATGACAGTCGACAAGTGAATCTCGGGGCGGCTGGTTCTTAATCAAATGCGAGTCAAACGTGGGTCAACTGAGGTTAAAAGCTGAGCATACTGGCTGTCTCTGTGTCAACAGTGAGTGTTTATAAAGATAATAAGAGCTGATCCACATTGGGTTGATAGAGAGAGAAAGAAAGAGCTGCCACTGTACCTTTCACAGGGGCTGGAGGAGAGCGTGGGGTGGTGAATGTGTAAACATTGGAGAAGGGCCCTTCGCCCGCCTCATTAAAGGCCTGGATGCGGAACGTATAAGAGGTAGACTCATTAAGCCTCTGGACTTTGTGTGTGTGGCATGGTCCTTTATACAAGGATATAAATCTGCAATGACAGGAACATGAAACAGAGAGAGATTTAATGAGTAAAAGGGTAAAGATGACAAAAAGCAAACGAGACGAATGACTCCTCTGTCAGGAAATATACAGAGGCTTTACAGCAGATCATCAGTTCCTGTCTCCTTATAAAGCCACTCTGCACCGGCGTTGCTTTCTGTGCACCCCGCCCTCCTCGATACAGTTATCTGAAGCTTCTCCTCAAAACGCCAGACTCTTCTCTGTTATCGGTTCATCTCTCGTCAGGCCACTTCCCCTCGCATGACTAATGGGTAACTGACCTGCCGTTCTTGTCCTCCATCTGCAGCTGATACTGGAGGGCATCTGAGGTGGCGGCTTTGGCTGGACCGTCGCCCCACTTCAGCCTGAGGGTCTGATGGCTGAAGGCGGTGCACTCCAGGCGGGGTGGCTGCGGGGGAAGGGGCTTTGTCTTCAGCTTGAAGGTGTGACTAAAGGGGCCTGCTCCCAGGCTGTTCAGGGCTTGGATTCGGATCCTGAAGGAGGAAGAAGAAGAAGAAGACGAGAGACGTCAACATCAGAGACGCACCGAATTTTGTCAGATCTTTGAAGTCAGAAATTGTGTATACTGTCAACTGTTGTTAGACAGAAAGAAAATCAGGATACAAACATTTTTCTAACTTTTGTAACTATTAAATAACTTTTACATTTTCTCACTTGTTAGATTATTTTCACGACAGCAGGTGAGTCACGTGGATAATCGATTACTGTCTGTGCAACTGTGTGCAAGACGAGAAGAAGAAGTATCGTCCAGTGCAGCACGAGTGTAAATCTGACCGGCACAGAATCTCTGGTCAAGGCTGATCAAGCTGTAAACAGGCCAACGCCGGATCAATCACATCTCTAATTAACATTACTTCATCTGTCTGTAAGTAGTCGGACAGTGACACGTTTTATGTTGTTGGCTGTGTATCCGTTTTGAACACACTTTAATTCAACCTCACTCTTTGTTTAATTACCAATGAGTAGAGTGACAGTATGTCAGTCCAGCTTCCAGATTGCACTGAATCACAGCCACTGTTAATTAAACCAGGCTAAAATACATGCCTGTGTGGATTTGATGACATGAATTGTTGTTTTATTATCCTGATACGATTTGAGCCATGGTACGTTTGTAAGTTTGGACACCACGACTGTTTCCCAAACAGCTGCCATCCCGTCTGGAATAAGTTGGATTTAGAAATTAAACTAATTACATTTAGCTTCAGTTGTCCCCTCTGGCATCCTTTGCTGCAAAGCATCACAGGCTGAGTTAATACACTAGCGTGGTGTGTAATTGATTTGTATCACATTCTTTGACTCGTGGCTGCCGAGATCTAACAGTGTGAGAAAACTGTTCGCTCTTGTTGACATCAGAAAGGTGCAAAGTTGTGTAATACAAGTGCGCCGACCTGTAGCTGGTGTCAGGCTGCAGGTGCTGGATGATGTGTTTGGTGACGGGACCAATATTGATGGGCTGCCGCTCTCCGAGGTCAACCAGGTAGGAAGTGATCTCGGAGCCGTGATCACACGGGGGGTCCCAGCAGATGCCCAGGCAGGTGGACGGAGAGTAGAACGGTGGCGGCCTGGAAACGGCGTCCTCGTCTTCCTCGTCTTCATCTACGTCCACTGAAGTCTCGTACCTTTGCAGCTCGGACTCCTTCAGCGCGTAGATGTTGCTGACGGCCGCGGGCACGGAGCAGGGCGTCTGGCACAACACTGCCTCGCTGAAGGGCCCCACGCCGGCCACATTCACAGCCTGAACAACAGCGAGACAGAGTAGAGTCAGCTAATCAGGTAAAGCCTCGCTTGAGACATGAAAAAGACACGTGTAGCGTCCACATTTGACCACAAGGTGGAGTTCCAATGTAAACATGATTGGTATTTGTTGCAACAACCCAACAAGTGTAATTATTTATATTATTTGACTATATAGGGGGGGGAGGCTTTTCATCAACTATCAAAATGAAAGTCTGGTTTTACAGCGTGAGATAATTAGGGGTGGTCTGATTTATTGTACCAAACAAGTGGACTAATAGTGGCAAAGGGGGAAATAAACACGACATATGTGCTGCGTTTCTTCCTTTCTCCCCTGTTGGACCACAAAAGAAGCTGCAAGAGAACAGCACGGCCTGAAATCTCAAGCTGAACCAGACCCCAAGGACAGAGCCACCGTTTTAATGCCAGAATCTGTCTCGCCTTTTACACAAACGCTTCATTGGTCACGGCCTAAAAATGCACAAGAGACATGGTGTAACCCTGCTGCTACATCACAGCCTGTTCATCACGACGGAGCGTAAGTGTTAGTGTTAGCATTAGTTGGCTAATCACACAAAAATCAATCCTAAAAAACGAACTCGTCTTCTGGTGACTGACTCACCACAAATGTTTTTCCAAATCATCACCAACCAAAACCAATCTGGAGCCTTTAAAATGTGTCCTTATATTCTCCATAAATCAGCTGCAACCTGTTGGCACGATGCTATTCATCACGTCGCAAAGTTTTTTAGACAATTACGAGTGTGAGGAGAGACATCTGGGTTTATGAGTATTGTCTTTCCTGCTCAGACTGAAGAAATGTCTGAAATTCTGCCTCCTTGAACTGACTGAACTTGCTCCAGATCTCATCTTCCCAGACATTTTCCACTCGGCAGAGGATTAATAACAATCCACACCGTTTAAATGAGGTCTTCTCAAACATTGTCATGCCTTTGAGGGATTGGACCCCTAACCCCCGACAGTGTTGCATTCTTTAATCCTTTGCGCCACGATGGCAAAGAGTGAGAAGAGTGAGAACACCGTAATAAATCAAATATTTAAAAGAAGAACAAATACCGTGAATAGTTCTATTTCTATCAAATGATGGTGAGACGATGACGTTACTTTAAAAATTCCCCGCTGATCTTTGCTGTTCTTATCTCGTTGAGATAACCTTTACTTGTCAGACTATTATTTTTAATGGGAGCACTCTGGATTCTTCATGAAGACTTCATAAAAATAATCGTACCTTATTACTTTTGTAAGGTGAGATATTTTTTATTTAATTGTACAAGGTGTGATCTCATTCTAGCTTTAGTTTTTTTTGGGGGGAACAGATGAAAATTACCCAGGGGCTTTTTAAGTGTTTATTAGTGCTCACCTGTGCCCGGCAGAAGTAGTTGGTTGCAGGCAGCAGCCCCTTCATTTCGTGGCTGAGCCCTGGTCCACTGTAACACACCTGCATGCTGCCCTCGGCGGCTCCCCACTCGACACGAAACTCTGTCACCGGAGCTCCATTGCAAGGAGGCGCCTGTAAGACAGAACAGCAATGAAAACTGCTTTAGTAATGCAGCAATGTGTAGATTTTATGGCCTCCAAATGATGCAAGAATTATGTTTTATAGGTCAGTTGAGGGGATGGAAGTGGAGCTGGTCTCACCTCCCAGCTAACAACAACACAGCTGGGCGATTTGCATGTGGTGGAAGGAGCCTTGCACTGCTCTGGGGCCCCGGGGCCAGTTGTAACCTCAAAGCGCTCTGAAAGAGGTCCGAACTATCCGCACACAAAAGAACAAAAAAAATTTAATACAACTGAAAAACATATTACACTTTTTAAATCACATTAAGTGAGAGAGGGCTGAACGCCTGTAGCAGGGAAAAAAAAACAAAAAAAAAACAATCCCTTTTATTGATGGATCAGTCCTGACAGTGTTTCTCACCCCAGCCTTGTTTGCCGCTTTGAGCCGGAAGCTGTAGGTTTTACCAGGCAATAAGCCTCCCACTGAGCAGTCCAGATCTGGACCCTGGTAAACCTCCCTGCTCTCCTCAGACTGCGGCCCACTCACTTCTACGCTGTAGCAGGACACTGGGCTGCCTCCGTCTATCTGAGGGGGACCTAGGACATTTGAGCAGCCAGCGTTTATAAATCAATGCTTTAAAAAGAGGAAATAATACAGTATACAGACGAGGATGAACGCACAAAAACTGTAAAGTACAAACTGCATAATCAAAGCTCAACGCTTTGAGGTACTTCACTAGACAAATAAATACATCAACAGGAGCTAGAATACATCCCACGCACATCTGAGTTGGAGAGAAATGACTCACCCCAGCGCAGTTGCACCTCCCTGGCTTTGGGCTTGCCCACCAGCCGAGGGGGCTGGCAGGGCCCTGGGGGCACTGCGGGAGTCTGGACCTGCAGGGTCTCCGAAAGCTTGCAAGGGAAGACAACACAACAATTAAGAGACTTGGAGGGGAAAAAAAACAAATTGACAATCTCACCCCCTCCTCCTCTATTTCTCTGTCTCACACAGACACACACAGATTGTCATTTTCAGCAGCTTATCAGACTGATTCAGGCAGACCAGAGAGAAGACAAACGTGAATTTTCAAAAGAAGAAGAAAAAAAAGCTACACCTGCGTGCAGAGAAATATGCTGAATTCTTTACAAAGCCCTGGATTAAGGTGGACAGATTGTCTGGCGAGTGATAAAATAGGACTCTCAACTTCTGCGACAAAAGGCAAAACATGTGAGTGTTATGTCACATGGTGGTGCGCCAAAAGGCAGGATCCTGCCACCATGAGTCATGTTTCTTTACAAGCCCCGGGCATGAATAAATGCATGCACTAACAGCTGATGAAGAAATTAATGAAGAGTGTCTGTAAACCGAACTAATGAAGAAATACATCCTCTGACACATGCAGGGAGGGTTAATCGATTAGCAGGCTTTGTCTTGTACTTACACACCAGGAAGCATAGTCTAATCTCCCAACATAGGCTGAATGACAATTTCCTATTAAAACTCTCCATAAATAGAGTTCGAATCTGGAATTATTCATGTAGAATTTATCAGATAACCGCGGGATTCATGGCTGCCTGCTCTCACGCTTACAGTATATATTACAGCCGAGAAATGCACCGATAATAGGAGAAAAACAGTGCACAGCGATGAGGTATAGACAAAGAAGTGTAGGTAATTAAAATCTGAGTCACAGATTATAATTTTAATAGCGATTCTCGTACTCGATTGCGTATGTTTCATAAAACAAAAAAAGCAGGTGCGGTTTTGTGATCCCTTTTCTGCCTGTGATAAAATCCTAAGTGCTCAGCGAACTCTTCCCGTGGCAAAACACAAGGCTGTGCACATGTGCTGATGCTGAATGACTCACCGGGCTCTGTCCCCCCTCGCTCATGCAGTAAACTCGCGTCTGGTAGGAGCAGCCGGGCTTCAAGCCTTCGCACACGTGCTCCATCGCAGGCCCTGAGTAAACCAGCTCCCATGACAAGCCTAGGTGCGAACAACATTGCCAATAAAATTTTAATTATTTCAAACCGACAAATGTTTTCAATGCCCCAAACATCCGTTTCCAACACGACTAATTAAACACTTTTATTATCGCCAGTTGTGCCGTACCGCTTAAGCCTTCAGACAGCTCCACGACATACTTTGTGACTTCTGCTCCGCCGTTATCTTTCGGTGGCTCTAAAAAGCAAAACAAACAAAAAAAAAAATCAGCATCAACCTGCACCAACTTCTTCAAATAGGTATCTTAGAAATTGACTGTTTGTGTACAGCATGTGTATTTATTAGAAAACAGTTATAGTGTGTATATGAAGTGTTTGTTCAACATGCTTTCGTACCTTTAAAGAATCATCACTGTTAATAATAATCATGATGATAACAGTGTAATATCAACAACAGCAGCCCTGCTCAATAATTTATTTGCTCCAGTGTGTATGACACAGGAGTGACTCGATAACAAAGCCGCCTTTCAAAACTTAAAAAACTAATTTATAAAGTATTAGAAGTAAGACGTGTAAATGTAGATGAGGCGAGATTCATCAACAATGTGGCCTTTTTCGCCCCCTCGGATTTCTTCAGAAACCAATTTTAGTGGAGCAGAGAGGGACAAAGTAGACAGACATCTGACACTTTTTTTTATTTATTATTAAAGCAGCGGATGATGCGTTTGAGCTTGTCTAATGAAGTTTAAGACAGATTCATGCCGATCTAAGGACGAGAACTGTCATCCGTCTACTGTACAGACAAGTTGGAATGTCATCCGTCTCTGGCACATTCATCTCTGTTCAGACACAGCACAATGAGGAAAAGTGAAATTGTAAATTGGCCTTTCTAGGCTGTCAACTACATTTAAAAGTGAAGGGTATTGATAAAGGGTGAGGGGCAATTCAGAGGAAACGCTCACCCCAGGCCATCTTGAAGCTGTTGGGCAGGACTCTTCCTCTGATGACAGGCCTGCAGGGGCTGCCGGGTCTGTCTGGATTTGTGATGAACTCGACCACCTGGCTCGGGTTACTCTTCCCCTCCGAGTTGTATGCCGCCACCTGGAGGTGGAGCGCGAACACAGGCGGTGAGAAATCATATTATTCCTCTCGTTTGCACAGATGAGCCAATGAGGGCAAGTGTATAAAGGTCATTATGTTTCCTGATAACAAGCTGGTGACTAGACTCGGAGAAGGGTAATGAAGGGATCTGAGAGAGAGAGAGTGAGTGTAGCACTCTCTGCCTGCAACTAAAATGGCCACAGACAAATGCCACATTATCAAAAAGATGTAGCTGCGAGGCATCTACAGATACATTTCAGCTAAATTGTTTAGACACCGCAAGCATCGCAATCTAAAAAAAAACAAGTCAATAAGCTTTAGCGTCATTTGCATTTCAGTGCGGCACGTCTGCGATAATATGGAAATCTGTGTGAGCCTGCTGAGTACGGCTCATCCGCATACTGTACCCGAGACAAACCTGCACACAGCACAGAGGCTCCAGTCGCACTGCACAGCCGGATAATTGGAAACGAGGGAGGAAGGAGTGACTAATGAATATTTCTATCATTTGGGCATATGGCAGTTTGTTTGGGTAATACAAAACCTTTCTGTCAGGATCATGTTTAGGAACGCTGTGCTGCAGATTTTTCTGCCTGAGCTTTTTAATTCTCTCACCAGCCTATGCATTCATATATCTAACAGATAGAAAGAGCACTTGTTGTTGCTGTTGTCACAGGAAAACAAAAGAGGTGTTAAGGAGGGAGGGGTACTTGAAATGCTTGTGGTGCAGCTTCCAGCTTCAACTGATAACCGAGTCTAATCACAACTCTTTAGTCAACCTGACAATGTCCAAGGTATGAAATATAATTTAGTTACACATAATTTGTGCAATAAATAAAACTCTGATCTGTACTTAAAAGGAGGACGGTGTTATTTACTTTTGTTTTTGTCAATATATCTCATATAAGGACTAAAACCACCAATGCATTAGTGTGTCACCGACTCTCTCCTACTCTGTGTGTAGCACTCAGCCCCGGGCTCATTGGTTCAAGACATAGATCAGCGAGACATTGTAGTTTAACCCAAACAGGAGTAAAAAGTGTATTTGTTGGGCATAAACATGCTACCGAGTATTTACAGAAGCAGGATCATCACTAAACACGGTGACGAAGTTCATCTTAACAGTGAAAACACTTTCTGGGAAAGAAATCTACGGCACAGAGGCGACACGCATGCAGTGCTTGTCAACGCTTATCGTTTCTTTCCGCCTTTTTATGGGCGACACTGTGCTGCTGACAATTAAAACTGCTCGCCCTCGCAAGATTTTAAAGCGTAGGTTTGGTCGTCTGCCCTAAAACCTGCAGGCTTCTGAAATCATTAACTGATCCGTCATGAGATGTGTTGTGCTTTTTCCTGCTTCGTTCTCGCCGAGTCAAACTATGCCTGCAGACACGTTACAACAGAGGCCATCTGCAGCCTTCACAGAGCCACATTTACACGCTCGACACATTCATAAATCTACCTGGAATATATCCAGGAATGATTGCAAAAACAAAAGTAAGGAGCAAACTGTTAAAACCATTTGATGTTTTTCTTGTGACGGTGTTAATCAGAGCTCTTAAAGTCAGTGATCTTTTACTATTTTCATACTGACCCCACCTAAATTAATTCATACGCAGGTCTTCAACTTAATGTATATCATTCCTATATTAATTAACGGCAACTGGATTGTTGCTGCTCAGCTTATTACCAGTAGCACCATACGTCTTTCTTGCAACGACCACCGTCTACGCCAGGTGAAGGACGATCACCTGTGATTCATCAGAGCCATTTAAGCAAGTAGTGAATAGCCAAAAGCTCTTTTTACTCAGAGATTCTGTCTGTACACCCTGCTTTGTTTTCTTTTTCTCCACACTTCACACTTGGACCAAACAGTGCCGACATAATGCCGCCTCACTGTGTGATTGATTTCAGATAGCGTCACAGTGTTCCGGAAGAAAAAAGAAAAAAGTTTGACATGTAACAGCAGCGTCTGCGTCCAATGTGACGTCTGTGTCCCGTGCTGCCAGCTCATCCTTTTTATACAGTCTGTCCATTCAGCTCTGTTAGTACCGTTGCTGCTCAAAGGTGGAACACAAATAAACCCTCCGCTTTTTCTGTGTCTTTTCGTTTTATACAGAATGTGAGGCAGGATAACGTCACAACATTCCCGCCTCTGTAAAAAAAGAAGCTAAACAATTAGGAGAGAACATCAGTATGACGGAGGAATACAGACCTAAACTTGCTTGAATAGTTCTCCTGTTTGTGCTGTTAGTTGCCCACTGTCCTGATGACAAAATCCTGCAAACAGATGAGTCATAGGGCCACTGCGGGCCTCAGAGCCCTCCCTGCCTGAAGTCCATCCCCTCTGCACATGCATACTCCACTGCAGCCTAAATTAAACCTGTGGATCACTGGCTTCAGCTGCAACCATCACAGGTCTCACTTACCCTAAACTTGTACTTGGTACTCCTGTGGAGATTCCTGATGGTGCAGGAGAGTTCGTCCCCGTCGTAGCTTGGCTGGAAGCCGTATCCCTGGTACAAAGACAAATGACAAAGGGAGAAAGAAAACAACCATGTGAGCAATGACTTACCAGACAACCACAGCACAGAAAACAAAGTGGTTCTCAGGAGACAAACAGCTTCAGGGGATACGGGAAGTTTTTTGTGTTTTCCCTGACAGGCACTATGTCTGCAAGTAGTTGCAGGCAGAAGGTGGCAGTAGCTATAAATGTCATGAAACTTTTAGGAAAAACGAATTTCTCAATTTAAAAAGAGTCTGTGAGCAACATACCGAGCCTTCCTCCTCCATCTCCAAAATATAGAAGATGTCGTCCTCCTTTGGAGAGCTAGTGGGCCTCTGCCACTTCAGACACAGCCAGGTCACCCCCGCCATCTCCAGCTCTGGAGGGAAGGGTGGCAATGGCACACTGCATGAGGTGAACAGGTCCACCACTTCACTGAACTCGCTGGGGAAGGGCAGAGAGAGAGAGAGAGAGACAGAGGATGGGAGAGAATGAGAGAGAGGGGGACAGGAGAGACAGATTGAGAGAGACACATGCACACACAGATGGAGACAGTGAATGGAAGAAACAGTAACATAAAAAATGGACAACATGGAGGGTGCCGTCCGGGAAATAATCCAACATGTTCAGGCGCCTACCTCACACCCATGTCATTTTTGGCTGAAAGGCGGAAGGAGTATCTTGAAGCTGGTGAGAGCTTGGTCACTCTGTACTGCTTCTGAGGTCCATAGTAGCACTGTTCATAAATCCCAGTGCCCTTGCCCTTCAGAGGACAAAGTCTTTAGTTTAACTCGAAATCTCAGTTGTGCATAAATCACGTGTGTGGTGCGGTGTTTATCGTTTCTTTAATGATAAATAAATAAATACCTCATCCCATTGAAGATGGTAGTTTTGGATTTTGGAACCATTGTCACATGGAGCCTGTAGACACACCGAAGATTTTACAGTTTTATTATTATATCTCGCTCATCATCTCAACATTTTATAGGCAAATTACATTTTTGTAGCGCTAAACATTTCCTAAGATAATTATAAAGAAGCAACCTGCAGCACTAATAATAACGCACACGGTGCAGCCAGGTGTGCAGCACACTTTTCTATGGTTTAATTAAATCAGCTAAATCTGCAGAGCATGCATTGCTTGTTGCTGTGTGTGTGTGTGTGTGTGTCTCTCACACTCTCGTGCATTTAAAAACACACGCCTGGGAGGTGATCTGTGCTACCACGCTGAATCTCATCAGCAGCTGTTGAGGAAGGAGAGATTATTTCTGAATTCTCCCTTTCACCCAGCCAGTTTGGGGATGTTTACCGGGCGAACGGTTTAGTCATTAACCCTCTGCTGTGAGGCTACTTATGTATCAAAAAGGTGCCACAGCTAACAAATGATGCCATGGTCTAAATGTTTTCTTGTTTTCTGTCACATATGTGATGTTGCTTCTTCTTGTCCTCCACACTTCAAAAAACAATCCTGCTCGTTTTTACCTTCCACTGGAGTACGAGTGTGTTCTTGGTCCCGCTGGCCTTCCTGGGAGGATTTGGAGGATCTGGCTCACAGCTTAAAGTGGTGAAGCTCACAGCCTCTGACGGGCTTCCCTGTAAACAGTTACACATGGCCTGGACCCTGAGGAAAGAAGAACAAAGCGGTTACAAAATGTTCCTCTGTGCATTAACACTGTAAACATGCAGAGGGTTAGACCAACCTGACATGATAGTCCGTTGCTGGTCGAAGGTCTTCAAAAGTAGCACTTAGTTCTTCCCCACTGCATAAAAGAAAAACATTATTTAGTGTTGTTTCAAATAACTGTATGTAAAATCGCAGGCATGTACTGTAGCATCCTGCTGTTAGTACTCACTCACCAGTACATGCTCTTGTACTTTCCATCCTTGCCGCTAAACGAGATGGACACCTCGTAGCTGAAGGGCTCCTGGGGGCTGCAGTCATCCTCCGCACTGCCGTTCTCACTCTCTGGCTTGGTGGGCGCACTCCAGGTCACTACTGCTTCCCTTGCCTGGATGTCCGACACCTATCATATCAAAAGTTTCACAGGTCACTAACGAGCTGAGGCAGCACAATCAGACCCGGATGTGGATAACTCGTGCAAAATCTCAGGATAGACTTTTCTAAATTTTACATCCAAAAAGTCTTGCCCCAGACTTCTAGGTCTTTATCATGCGGAAAACATCTCAGTCTTAAATTTCCAAAGAGATAGGGATCAAAATATTCACGCTGGTGCCACTGCCGTACACTTGGCAGGGATGTGTTGTGCAATCCAAAGATTTTTAATTCTGTTTTGAAGAGGTTTAAAAATAGCCTGAGACACACAGCAGGGGGGGGGACTCATATGTGGAAGAATTCAATCAGGTCAAGTCTGCACCTCCTCCTCCTCATCTTCCCCTCTGCCCTCTGGGGCTTACCTTACTCCTTTACTTCCCACAGTTAGATTCTCAGTCGTTTAACAAACCAGCGTTGTTAAACGACTGAAAATCCACTTTCCATTGAAGCTGAACCTTCCCTGTATTAAACATCCTCTCTTAACTTTATGCATCATCTGTCCAAATAGACTTGTTTTGCTACTTTTACACTGAGTTCAGACCTTACAGAGTATGACAAATCCAATCTTATGAGGTCAAGGAAATTCTATTTTGAGTTCTACTGATTCCCATCCAGCTGCTGTCAAAACAGCTATTTCCCCTTTGTGTTTATCCACAGTGCTGCGCCACTAAACAAAGGTTGTTCAAGGGTTTTCAATTTCAAATAATGATAATAATAATAATAATACAAGACTTTTGCAGACATGTGTAATATATAAGTGTAATATTTAATCTTGTCTATGAGCCAGCAAACATAACACCACGAGGATGTGAGAGTTTGGTAATTCAGTGGAAAAAAAAGCTCAAACCGTTTAGTAACTGCTAGCCTAGTTGTTTGGCGACACGTTTGGGAATAGAAAAGCCCCACGTGGATGCTAGTCAGCAAGTCTGACTCCATTACCGAGATGTCAGCAAGAATTAATCATGGATGTTAATAGAATGTTTAATGACGCAACACATTTGCATCATTATGGGTTTTCATGAACACAGCACTAATAGTCACATAAAATTGTGCAATTAGTATTAATTAGATTAAGAAAAACACAAAAACAAAAAAGAAAACAGATGAAGCAGAAATGAATACTAACCACTGGTTTGCTGATGGTACTCAACAGTGCTTGCAGGGCCTGAGCTTCCTCATCCAGCTCTGAGGAGAGGAAAGAAAACACGGATTTATGAAATGTCTGTCTTTCAAAAAAACTGACTTACAGCATGTTACTACGGTAACATTTGTCTATGTAAAGTCTGTTTGCATCTTGGACGGTGTAGTAATGGGTGTAACTTTGCCGCATCTATCTAATATCTGGTGGTATAACTACACTTATGTCAGTAAACTACATGAAGCAGGTTTTACCGACGACTTTCCTGATCAAAAAGTAGAAAAAAATACGTGGATCTAATTTATTGTAGCTAAAAGAAATGATGCACTCATGAGGAGGGTTGTTGCCGCAATCATAGACAAGTCAAGTTCACAAACGTAGATACATTTGGACGCTTGTATACCCACCTCTAACAGAACACATCGGCTTCATCCCCCTTCATTGAAATTATCAAAAGTTAAAAAACACCCCATTTAATTTCCCTTCTCATAATTCAGTGTTCCAAGATTTCATGAGGTCATAAGGTGAAATAATTTTTCCCTCAACTTTCAAAATTGACAGTAATTCCTTAATTATGTACTGGTGTCGCCAAGTGTGCGGTCTTGTGATTAATGAGCAGTCAGAGTTCATGTAATCAAGAATAATGTTGGACATGTTGCTGATCCCTCACCGCCACCAGCTGCTGCAGCTAATGAGGCGCTATTCTGAGCGCCTAAACACAACACACTCCAAACATCCGGAAAAATTCTGCATGTCAGCCCGATTGTAAACTTGGACAAACCCCCTGCCCTTTAACCCTCCTTACCTCCTGACTCTCCGTTTTTGCCCCTGCCTGCCTGCTTGTCGGGGCCGGCCACTGCGTGGCTGAGCTGTCCCTGCTCCGCCTCCAGCCCTTTCCCGCCGACGCCGTTGTGAATGTCAACAGTCATAGGGCTGCTGCAAGTCTTCTGCGGTGAAGAGGGAGGGCTGTCCTTCACCTGCCCTCCTCCTCCACCTCCCTGACGGTCCTTTAGTTTCTTCTGCAGACGCTCGTATGTTTTGCACGTTCTGTCGTCTCGGTGAACGAACGTGGGGCGTCCGTGTTGGGAGTGAGAATCTGCAGAGACTGAAGGAACAAAGAGGCAACACTTGTGAGTTTTTTTTACAGACAGGCAGGAGCACAAATGTCTGGTGGCCAGATAAACAGGTCAAAAAAATGGCAAACTCACAGGTTAATATGAAAGGGAATACAAATAAACAGAGTGGGAGTGAGATAACCCCCTTAAGATTAAAAAAAACACTTGACTCGGGCCTTGATTGTATAACTGTGTATGCAACAAATAAAGTGTTGGGAACAAATAAAAAACATCCTGATATAATAACACTGACACTGCTGTCTCCAACTCACCCTGCTCTGAGTAGATATGAGCTGGATGGTACTGGGAGATGTACTGAGAGCTCATGTCGCCCACGCCGCCCGGCATACCCGTGTACAGGTGGGGTGGCGGGGGCATCATGGCAGGGTGAGGGATGAAGGCAGGCAGGTGGGCATGGGGTGGAGGTGGAGGGTGGTGGAGAGGGGAGTGGCCCCCGGGGTGGAACTCTGGTTGCTGAGGTAAAACCAGAACCCGCCGCACGCCGTTCTCTTCTATGATCTGAAGAGAAAAACAAACAAGAGCGCAGGACGCAGATATCAAAAGCTGCCCACAGATCGACAAGATGCCAATCAGTTACACTGCAACTGGAAATAGTAAGGAGGTAATACCTGTGAAACGTATCCAGGAGGCACATAGATTGGAGGCACTGAACCATTTGGAGACATCATGGGAACCTGAGCAGGACCTGTAAAGAAAGAAGGAGCAAGATCAAACACTTTCCCGCAGGGCAAACAGCTGTTTCATCTGTGGTAAATAGTACTGAGACTATTAGAGCAGTGCGCAGGGCTGAAATTACAGCCTCTGTCTGGCCCGATTCATTCAAGCCTTAGCCTAACAGCTTACAATTGTTTCCACACCGAGCACACACAAATGCATAAACATAAATAAAAGTTTAGTTTAAATGATGAAGTGCCGTCGGATAATAACTATACTACAGGTTTATGTTGATGCCTTGAGTTACAAATATTTCAGAAAACGTGTTTTTTCCCCATCAGCAACTCGACTCGAGGAGACGTCGACTTTCTCCCTTCAGATTTTTGTAGACAGTCTCTGACAGACTTAAACAGATTTATTTCAGTACAGCCTCTTGTCTTTTGTACTCTTGTACTGTCCATCCAGGCCTTTAAAGCACTCAAACTGTCAATCACCGCAAACCTTCATCGCAGATAATAGATGGACTTTTACGTCTGTAACCCTGGACAACCATAACAACTCCTCCCATTTTGCCACCTATCGTATATGACAGTTGGCATGTTTTGACTAGAGCCAACCTCAGCCCAACAGCCAACCTCCGAAGAAAGGAAAATCCCCACGTAGCCGACTCACTCCGCACCAGCTGTATTTTCAACAACCGTTTCATTTTTCAAACAGCTAAGCGAGTAAGAGAAGGCAGAGAAATGCATTTTTCTTAAAAATACTGGCAAACGCAAGATGACCACTTTAGAAAAAAAAAAGTGCTGAGAAACAACAAAGTTTCCTGCGTGGCTCTGTCGTAGGGGGGCAAGTGCAGCGGCTTAGCTCAGCTCGGAGAAGTGACAGCTCAGCAGAAAGCCTGGTAGAGAGAGAGAGAGAGAGAAAGAGAGAGGGACCTCCGTGCCAAGCTTGCACATTCACACATTTCTCTTCTTACAATCCTAAGACATTAACACTGGGGGCCCACCAATGCTAGATGTCATGCAAGGAGAGGGAGGGAAAAAAAAAAGATCCACAACACACACTGACCTCCCGGCGGCCTGCTGGTGGAAGAGTTTTCCTTCATTTTTGTCAAAGCTGCCGTATGCACAGAGAAGGCGCTTCTAAATAAGCAGCCATAACAGGCCCACGACTACAGAGGCAGGCCTGTGTAATGAAACACTGAAACCTCCCACTTCTAACCTCTAGCACCACCCCGTCAGGTGCTGAAGTCCAGGCTCCACCTCTCTGGGAGCAGCAAGTGAATGTTGATATACGGGCCAGCTCCTTTTTGTTAGGAAAACCCGACTTGATGTAGTTTAACACAACAGCCCTGCAATAAATCTGTGGCGGTTATAAAGCTAAATTAAAGAGGTGTCAACTTTATGGTCTGTTTGCGGTGTTGTATTATATTTTACTGAAGATTTTGTTCACCCTGTTACACCAAGCTTAACCTAAACTCTCAGTATAATGTAATAGCATCAGAAGCTCTGGTTTTCATTCACTTCTTTCAGCAGCCACATGTTTCCTATTGAAGCTGTTGATCTCAAATGTTGGCAAGAAATGCTATTGTTCAATAAGAAAGAAACTAGACAAGGACTTTAAGATTGTTCGAAACATATGAGGAATGGATGGACGAACCGGCAGATGAAGAGCTGCACGTGACCTTCAACACTTCGTCACAGCATGTAACACCTTTCACAAGACGACTGGCCTATTTAATTGATGAGAGAAGAAACGTTTGAGCCGATGTTGTTTAAGTATAATGTGTTTTAAAATTAAAATGTACTTTTATTTAGCAGCAGTTAGTCCAAAAAATATGAATAAGCTTGGGAAATGAATCATCTCAGAAACCCAAAAAACAGGAACAGGGTTCATGTTGGCACAGCTCAGGATGAGTTATTAAAACTGGATTTCATTTCAACATAAACGAGCCAAACAAAAGTTTCCTAAAAAACTGGAAGATGCACCGTTTTTTAAAAACAGTTACCGTCTAACGCCAGACAGTCTCACAATTTATTACTTCCCACCGGTAGAAGAGTCACTGGGAAAATATTGTATTAGTCTAACCTGCTAATAAAGTTCATTGGAACAGACAGATAGCAGGTAGGGCTCTTATACTGAAATCAAAAGGGCAAAGAGCTTTGAAGCCCCTCTCAGTGCACCGAGCCAGCAGACTGATAGGCAGTGAGTCATTTCCCTACCGAAGAACACAGGGTCTGCGAGGACACAAATCTCAATTCAGGGAGCATGGGAGAGCTCAGCCTGAATGAAGCCAGTCACACCGCCTCAGCCCTTATTGATTGCCGATTACAATATCATTTGAGTGGGAGTTCAAAGCGCGTACTGTTAACTCCACTCACTTTTAAGACTAATAAATTATGTTGTGCTTATGCCAGGTGCCTGGTGCGCACCTGTGCGACCGCTGATTAAGGAAAACTCCAGTTAGTGCCGCCAGTGTTGACTAACAGGAAACCTGATGAATCACGTTAGCGTTTAATATGACATTGTTTGTCCGTTTAGGCCGAAAGACTTGCGGAGAAGAGGACTAGCGGAAAGCGAAGGGTGAGGGAGGGAGGATGAGGGAGCCACACACACACACATCTAAGAGAGAGAAAGAGAGAAGAGAGGTAGGGTGGAGAATGGAGGGGGGCAAAAAAACACCCACTCTTTTACATCAGACTGACGCACGAGTGCTGACAGAGATCAGATAGAAAAGGCCACATCCCCCTCCTCCTTCCCTCCCCTCCCCCCCCTGAGTCAACCGGAGCATTGGTTGTGCTGACGTGGCCGTGGAGTGCCAGCCTTCCAGAGGAAGCAGCCACGGGAAAAACATCAGTCCTCCCTTCCACAAAAAAAAAAAAAAAAAAAACCGGCTGCCGCTGAGCCAAGAATAGCCACAAACAAGCTGCCCCTTCTGGCAGTGTAAACACAGGCTAGGCAACACTTTGGGTACACCATCATCTTCCGTCAACATCACAGAAGCCATCCTCACCTCTCCGCCTCCTCTGGCATGCTGACAGGATCAACTGGTACGGCGTGTCTGGGTCGACAGGAGGCTGGAGGTTACCGCGACAAGATGGGGATAATTGTTCGAGTTGTGTCAAAAAAGCTGAGGGAGAGACTTGTCAAAGGCCAGGCAACACGTCCACACACACACACACATACATACATACACGGACGTGCAAAAGGTGTTAAGGACACTCTGAGCATCCACCTGTTTCCTCTTGTCTCAAAATGGGTAGAGAGATCATGAACAAACTCAAGTGGGGACTTCACGCTGGTCTCCTAAGGCACACTGCAAACAGAGGAAAACTTGGCAGACGTGGCAAGCCGAGCAAACCGTCGGGTTTAATCGGACGCACAAACGAACCCTCAATTAGACACGAAGAATAAAAAAGAAGCCTGGCTGGGTTAACACAAGAGTGAGTCAGAAAGAAAGACAGAGCGGTGTCATATGGGAACATTCAATAAGCTCTCAATGGCAACATGATCAACTGCGAGCCTATAAAGATGGAGCGGGCTTGATTATTAATTAGAGCTGATAAATTGTCTCCGACCGCAAATAAAGAGGAGAGAGAGGGCAGCCGAGCAGACTAACTGACATAGTCTAATAATTACAGCCAAGCAAGTGAAAGAGGCTAAGTGCTGAGCTGTCAATAAAACAAACAAAAAAAAGTACTAATTGCAAGAAACCCTAACCTTGTTATTTTAAGTGGTGACACTGTGTTCTGTTTTTTTGTGTGTTTTTTGTGCACAGGACAGCACATTTTTTAAAACGCAGGCAGGAAAGATCTTCCATCAATTAAGAGGGTAGTAATTTGCAATAAGTGTAACATTCTATTATCAGATTACGAAGCCACGGACGCGTACGCTTGTCGTTGGCCGTTTAGCATCCGACCACTGTCAAATCCAGGCCGAGAGACAGAGGAGGGGCACAAGTGGGGGGAAAAAAAAAGAAAAAGAAAGAGGAAAAGGGCACTCCGTGTTGATCTGTGTGCAAAACAGAGCCTCGGGGAGGAAGCTGTGCAGTAAACAACGGAACTATTTAATAAGAATAGCCTTTTTTTCCCCCTTAGTTAACTTTGTCTGAATTCCTGATTAAGGCATCTGCGTCGTTCTTGCAACCCCACTGGCACAAATGACGTTTACAGGAGAGGAGGGGAGGGGATCGGTAACCTTCATGCTTGTGCTTATTGCAGAACATCACACTGCTGTTCCTGCTCTCAGCCAGACGGAAACGGAAAAGTTAGTTTTTTTTTAAATAACAAAATTATTAAGCCCTGTTCAGGAAAATTAACATACACTCTCGAACAGCCGTCTCCCATAATGAGAAGCTAATCTTGCAAAACCCACTGATGTTGATAATTTAGTGCAAAAACAGCTGAGCCGGACAGCCTTGTTCCAGACATCCCAACCCTAAATTTAGAAGAAAAACAAAAGTTTGTTGGGGTTTTTTTTTGGAACACCCCTCTCTCTCTCTCATCATCTTTTACCTACCATCCTTTTTTTCTCCTTCCCCCTTGGTATCAACGCAGCAATGGGAGAATGAGTCACGAGCTCAGTCATTCTTAGAGCTACTCACTGCAGAACCTGTGAATGAACCGTGCCTGTGTGTGTGTGTGTGTGTGTGTGCACACGTTCGTGTACATGTACTTAGTAGTTAGGTGGGGGAGGTGTGGCGAGTATAAAAATAATGTGCTAATGTGGTTAATGTGTCTGATGTTTGCACCCAATTATGTGAACCATGATAAACATGCAACCACCCCGAAACCGTGTGCATGGCATAACACCCTCACCACACAGCGTCAGATGTTCAACGGTGCACATCCTGGCTGCTCAGTCTCAGGCACAGGGGACATGACAGCCTCAAGTCCCACTGATAGAAAACAGACTAAGCACATCTGCAGCACCATCAGGAATGAGATGAGGTGTTTCACAGCTATGGCATGAGAGATAAGGGGACAAGTAGACGGATGGGCTGACTGACCAACAAGTATCTAACAAAGAGAAAAGGCAGAGGACGCTGGCAAGCTGCACGCACATACAAATATGCGCACACACACACACACTCACAGACTCTTGAGCTTCCTGTCGAGATGCCAGAATTGCTGTCTTGGCTTTTGTGGGAGGAGGCGCATCTCTATCAGGCTCAATGAGCCCAGTGGAACTAGACGGTGCTTGCGGCCATCAACGAGAGACTGAATCATCCAAAGTGATGTGAATCAGCGGCAGGCTAAGTCAGATAAAGAAGTGGATCTAATCAACCCAGTGGTCCTGATGTTGACTTGCCTCATCAATCACCGAGCTTATCAGGTGGTCCGGTGATACAGACTTCAGACTTACAGTGGGAGACACTGGGAAAAGGCCGGCCTCGGGAGCCCTGGGGGTCTGGCTTGAAGCTATGAAGGCATGTCCACTCACATACAGAACTCCCCTGATGGCAGGGGGGATAAAGAGCAAGAGAGATGCTAAATGGCCAACCTAATTAGCCTCCCTCACTAAAAGGCCCCTCCTCCTCCTCCTCCTCCTCGTCATCCTCCGAGGCAGATATAAAAAAAGAAAAAAAAAAGACAAATGCCTTCTATAAACTGCATTTTACAAGACTGTTGGCTCATATTAAGCAGCCTGTCATGCGCTAACACGCAGCAATTACGCACATCCAGCTGCTAAAAATACATGAAATACATGAATACACAAATTGGTGTGGGATGGAGCAAATCCTGAAAGATATGTGGAAACCAGATCCTGATTTGTAAATGGGTGTCACGCCGTCTCTTTCAACACACACCAGGGTTAAAGGTGAACGCATGTATATGCACAACGGACACTTAAGCGAACAGGGACAGTCTGTTGTTGTGAACACACAACAAACCAACCGACCGACCGACCACATGCGCATACATGCGTGCATACACACACACACACACACACACTCTCCTTCTTCCTCCCTCCTTGCACTGCAAGCGGTGAGTCATCCCTCTATTCACGTCACAGAGAGATGAGTGCACCCTGTGACAGGCCAGTTAGTAGCAGTCACACTGATCTATGTGGCACCTCTCAGCTCTTTGTTTCTCCTCTGATGGAGAGACTATGTATGCTCGCTCCCTATTAGGAAGGTTTACTCAGATCGTAATGGGGGGGCCGGTGTGGGAGCTCAGTCAGACAGGAGTAGGGAGAAGAGCCCCTGCGTGAGCAAACTGTATCATGGCTTCCTGCCTGGGCAGCATCATTTTATCACCGCTTTTGCTCCTTTGTCATCTAAACCTGGATGCACAGGCCCTTTTGTCCTGTTGCTATTCATATACGTCACTACGAGCACTGCTTCATACATGTACGCTAAAATGTCAAGCGCCAAACGTTATTTGCTCACAAGCCTTTATCATGCCGTCATCTTTTATTTTTCCAAATCAAACTGAACATTTAGGAGGCCGGTTAGCTCACACAAATGTCAATGCACGGAGGGATGTCATAAACAAAGTAAATCATTTTCAGATCCATGTTTTCGAGAGAGAAGGGGGGGGGGCTACATTTGATTATGACGGTTTACGATTATGGCCCCACAGCTCTACCTCCTACAACTACTCCAGCTGTCTTCCGTTCACAATGTCAGCGACGTGTTGGAGCCAGGCTTCATTGTTGCCTGTCACAAAGCCAGCACAAACACCAACAATTGAGGAAAAAAGGAAATGACTGCCATCAGGACAAATAGGAATGTGTAACACATCTTAGTCAAACAGCGCCTTTCTGCCCAAACTCCTCTACCAACACGCCGTAATTATGCCATATGCTTCTTTTTACATTATGAGCTCTGTCGGCCTCAGAGTTCATTTTATCATCTGGCAAATTACACGAGAAGAGCGGCATGCCAAATGACATTCAGGTAGCAAAGTTGATGAGGGGGAAAACAATATTGTTTTTTGTTTTTTTTCCAGAAACAAAAAAGCAGGGGAGACATGTCCTGTATTACTGGAAGTGTTGTAATAAAAACATCAATAAAAATCAAAGAGGATGCATTTATGTGCGCACAACATCACAGTTACTGAAGAATGATGATGGTCCGGCAGCATTTCATCTGTCTGTTTTCCACCTGCTATCTTCAATTATTTATCATGCAAGGATACATATTTTATTCGTTTAGTCGCGTATTAAAGAGCAAATGTGAGTCGATGTGATCAAGTATGATAAACGCTGCGTCTCTTAAAATGGATGCGCTTCGATTACACATTCTTTCCAGCTGTAAATTTATCTGTATTCTCTGGAAACATAGGATGCAATTATGCCATTGAACAGTCTGGAAAGCTGTGAGACATAACTGTCATCCTGTTGTCGTGTCTGTAAAAATACGTCAGCGCATCTTGGCCTACCCCCACGCTTCTTCACTGCACGCACACACAGGAAAAAAAAAAAAAGCTGAATGAATTCAGGTGGAGCTACTGCTGAAAATCAAGAAAAAAGCTAAACTGTAGATCTGTTAATTTATTCTTCTGCCAGTTGTAATCATACGCTTGTTAAGACTGATCAGATTTAATCACCTACATGAAAATTGCTGTTAACCGCAGGAACCTTTAGCAATGATTAGATGACAATTTTAGGGGTTGTCGTATACTTGATTTAGAAAAGCCGCTTTATTTGTCATAATTATCCGGATGTACAGGCACAGAGATGCTAAGCTTTGCGAGTAAATTTCAGATGTTCATGTACATTTTATTTATTTATCAGCCAAACACAAATGCAGAGCCTGTTTGTGCTCTTGAAAAGTGTACAAATCTCTTTGTATTGGTGTGTGTTTGTCTGTTGCGTGCGCACAGGAAAACAATCCAGTTTTCGCTGCGCTCAAACTTTTGCTCTTTGGAAACAAAGAAATAAAAAAGTGGCTTGCAACGAGCCAAATATTCCAGCCAATCAACAACAGGTGGAGTTCTGTTGTTGGACGCAGGACAAGGATAAGGTGCAAGGGACAGGTGGAAATCTGGCTAACGTGGTGAACTCCATAACATTAAATCTTAAACTACCAAAGAGGAGACGGCTATGATCAGGCAAGAGTAACGTCGATGAGGTGAGAAACCCCCGAGAGTTGCGAAGCAGGAGGATGTTTCTGCATTAAACATTACATTGTTAGTTAGCTTGGTTACAGACAGATCTGTAAAAACAATCCTAACAACTCATCTTGTGTTTTGGATGCTGTATTGTGCCTACATGTCGCTGATGATGCTTCAGCTATGAGAAAGAGATTTCCACGTCCATAAAAAGCTTTGTCTGCTGTTCTTTCCTGAGGCCGGTGTCGTTTTTAAATTGTTTACAGTGGGAGTGTCACATATTTACACAATGCTACAGACAGCAACACCCGAGGCACTGTACGTCTATTCTCCGGTAAGCGCTGGATGTTTGGCGTTTTCTTCTGGTAGCACAGAGTTGAAAGTTTTTACCCACCTGTCCAATCAGAGCGGAGGAGGGGCAGAGCATGCGTCCATAAGTTTGGGTGCACAGAGCTACCGAAGGAGCTTTTGAGGTCAAGTATCAACAAACTTTCTCCAGAATGACTAATCCAACCTTTAAATGTTTAAATCTTTAATTTAATGAGGCCGAGCTAATTTGTAGTTAATAAAAGAACAAAGCGAGTTAAGAATGAGTCAATTAAGTTTTTACTTTGGATGCATGAAGAGTTGTCTGATGTTATATGCATAATGGAAAAACTATTTATTGCACCGAACATCAGTTTGATTTTATTTCCAGGTGAGTTTGCATATTTTTCGATTTGCATATGATAATAATCGTCAATATTAGCAAAATGTTCTCAGATTATATCGCACAGTCCTAGATATTTACATATTTATTATCATTTGTGTCTCTTAGCGTCCCATGGATGTCAAGGTACTAGCAGAGTACTGAGCGTTTTAAATGAGCCGCACATTTGCAGCCAAGATGGAATATGTCTTGTGAACACGATGGCCTAAACTGACAGTGACAACATGTCGTACTGGTGGAGCATTTCAGGCAGATCTTCATATTTATGAGGCACTGCTAGGACTTGCTTTTAATCATTCTTTGCTTTTGGGGTTGGCATATCTAAACCATATGTTTAGATATTTTTTAAAGTAGAGAATAACATATGGTCACAACATATGACTGGCTGACGTCTGTTTGAAATTTTGTGGAAAGGGTGTGCACTGCAAACCCACTAATTTGGTGTCATCACACTGTATGAACTTGTTTTTATTTCTCGAGGCTAGAAACGCATGTCGTGCCACAAGGAAGAAATTTACATTAATTTACATCGATTTACATCGTCAACGGATCCAAATATATTCATTTATGTTTTATACACACTGGCATGATGCATATGTAACACTTTCTTACCTGTGATACACTGAAACTGACCATCCTCTCGTCGAATAGTGAAGGCCTCACCTGGGTTTACCTGCACCAGGATTACCTGTGGAGAAACAAAGCAAACATTCAGTGGACCGTCTATATTACCGTTCACACTTCTTCTACAGTGTGTAGTTCATTAAAACTGAACCACTTTACACGCTGGCACGTCTCGAACAGAAGCCCAGTCGCTGTTGTACAAACTCAAGATCTTGTAAGACTTCTGCAAATTTCACTCGACAGCTCAAGTGTGAATAAAAGCAGAAACATTTCTGTGAAAAGCACCCGACAGTTTAGTGTTACACTGATGACACGCTCAGCTGAAAAATCATAGTGGGAGAGAAAAAAAAAAACAAATCATATCCCATCTCTTCACTTAAGAGGATATCTGCAATGCCTAATATGTAGGCAGGCACAAGTGACAGAAATAATACAAGCCAAAACACACAGAAGTGTCTTCCATGGGACAAGTGCTCCAGCCTGCTTAAAATATGTGCAGTAGACAGAAGCTATCAGGAGAGGAGTCCATCAAAACAGCTCCGAGCCCACACAGTCTGTCAGTCTTGCTCTCGGTTAACTTCTCATATTTATTTTGTAACTAAGGCTGTGGCAAGCCTTTCTCCAGTGTTGACTGTGCTCCTCAATTTATAATCTGGGTTGATAAAGAATCATTAAAGAACTGTTTCTTTTTGGGGAGACTTAAGTGTTAACACCAATAACCACCGCCATGCTTGGACAACTGAATGAATCGATGTTACACTTGTGTGTGTGAAAGAGGGTGCTTCACAGAATCAGTGCAGATTAAAATCATCAAATAGTGAAATTGCAATCGTCTTTCATGACACAAAATATTTGATATGAAACGTCTGGATTTCATGATCTTCCGTTTGAAGTCTGTTGAAGCGACGTACTGCAACGTATGACACGAAAACAAGAACATGTAAATTTGGACAGATGTCGTCTACAGATGAAACGGAAAAACAGGAAGTGGATATTTTAACGCCACTTTAACACGGTGAAAAAATAACAATTGGCTGCTAGGTCTAAAAAAAAAATACTGTCAATATTTAAAACTGTCATTATGTTTTGTGACTGAACTGTTTCCCCGCTTTAAATGAGCAAACAAAAGAATTTCCAGCCTTTAGACTCATTCATCAGCGTCCTCCATTAACCTAATAATTGTAAACTGTTACTCACACACTGTTACCCTACACTGAGTCATGCTGCTTCTGTCATCACAAAAGACTAGAGAATCAGATCTGAACATGAAAAGCCTCATCTGTTCACAACAGCTGAATAAAAAAAAGAAAATTATGAACAGGACTGAAGACGGTCATTTTTCTCCCTCCCTATTCACTTCGTCGGCAGGTCAGATTATGTTAATTAAATCAACATACCCCTGAAACGTCTCCCTTCGAATCATCTCAAATTCATCACTCTCTTAACTTGTCTTTATAAACTCCCAAAGAACACACATAACTAGGTTTTTTTTGTTGCCCGGCAATGTGTGTGGGCGCTAGTTACCTCACTCTTGTGGAAGTCGCTGTCATAGAATCTACACTCCCCTGGCAAAGGGCTTTGGTTACGATTCTCTTCGAGCACAGAAATCATCAGCACCTCCATCTCTGACACTGCTCCCATTCATGTGCTCGGCAGGGGAAGGGAAAGAGCCCTTTGACTGCCACACACAGAAGCTCATATGTTCATGCACACCCACACAAGGCAGCGTCAGCAGCAAGTGTAGATGGCGGAGGGGGTGGGTGAAGGGTGGGAGGGCTGGAAGGGGGGATGCAGGGGCAAGGGAGGTCTAATTGAATCAAAGTCTAGGCACTTCACAGTCGGGTGCATGTGTATGTTTGTTGTCCGCCCCCTTCTGCGTGAAGCAAACACCCCTCCTCGAAGTTATATTCGAAATCAATACTGAGGCATTCGTTGCATGTTCAGAAAAATCAAAAAGGATATTTTGCTCGCAAAAGATCTGACTGCTACTTACTGTTGCCCGCATTGCTTTTTCTCATTCAGGCGTCGCTATTCACGCAGTCACAGATGCTCCAGGGTCTACCAGACCCTCCACCACTTCACCCAACCCTCATGAGAAATCACATGACCTGCGATGCTAACACATCTGGCCGTGCTGATCCTTTGCGCCCTCCACTTCCATCAACTCCCCGCGCACAAAAAAAAAACCCAGGAAGAAAACTGACGAGACAAAGAGGCGAGAGGAGGAGTACAGCGGGAGCTATGTAGGCGGATGGGGCTTAGTCTCTTAGCGCTGGATGTAGCCTTCACAGAAAGTGTGGCGTGGATCTCTGGTTCAGCCTCATCTGCTCCATAGCGGCACTCTCTGCAGCAGGCGGCTTGTTCACTCTTGCCTCTGGTTCTCAGTGCAGCCTCCCTACCGTCAGTATCCACAGCAACCCCTTCAACAAATAAGCCACAGCGATGTCCGCGCCAAACCTTCAGAGGAGGGATTGAAACCTTATCAGCAGTGGCCACTCTCCGGAAAAAAAAGAGGCAGATGAACCCAAGAAAACAGGACCAAAAATATGAGAAGGACTGGTTGATGCCTAGGTTTGCTATTCAGTTTCCTTCTTGCCTCTGTCACTGACTGTGTGCCAGCTCAGTTAACGCCTGCTGTACTCCTTAATATGGTTAATTTCAATAGCATTCCATCAGGGTGTGATCATAGCACAGCTGAGCCGGCAAAGGTATAAGGGTTCCACAGCGTGGGGAGTCCTTTGTTCTGCCTTTTTTCACAACAACAACAATGGCGTGAGAGAGCTGAGCGACCCACGCAGCTTCTGAGGCTGACATACGACTACGCTACAGTCCCTCTCCCTCCCCGCCTCCGTCCCTGCTCTCCCTCCCCCTCATACTCTCTATGGCTCCCTCTCTCCCATTCACAGAGCGACATGCCATACACCCTCTCTTAATACTCCGATCGATGCGAGAGGAGATGAGGTGGTGGGAGTTCAATTGCGGAGCTACGAGCGCTGGCGACAATTGCACCCTCGAGTTCTCTACTGTCTTCAAAGATCACAAAGCAGCCCACTGACAGTCAAAACAGAGACACTATTTGTACAGCGGCACAATAAACAGAGCTCGCAAGTATTCACCGCTCCTGTAACATCTGTCCTCATTCATTCTGAATGGATCATTCCTTAAAGCGACAGTGCTGATCACTTGATCAGCATGTGTCAAGTTAACAGATAGTCTGCGTCACTGATACCGAAGCACGAGGGTGCACCTACGGCACATCCTCCGCAAAATCAAATCCTACAGTTTGTTAAAAAAAAAAAGATGGATTGAAGAATTAGATTAAAAAAATAGCCAGTGACGAACAATGCCCAAGCAGAGCAGGCTTATGAAGTAAAATGAAAATATGAAGTAGAAAAGAAGATGAACACTTTACACAAGACAGAGTAATAAAAACGTCTTGCATTGACAATATCAACAATCTCTTATAATTATGAAACAACTACAATCATGAAGTCAGATTGTGACGGCTCCGCCTTTATTCCGAAACACCATCTAAAAACACATGCTGCTGTAAAGCAAACATCCAATTTTTAGCCGCGCTGCTTTTCTCTCTTCAGTGACCACATGATTGACAAATCCTATCTAATTTGATAGTGCTCAAAAGCCACAGCGAAGCCTGAGTGAATCAACTCCGTGAGATTGTAATTATTGACGGCCGAGATAGCTTCCAGCAGCCTCAGCAACTCAACAAAATAAAACCGCACCACCAAAACAAGTAACCTGATGCAGAAGAGGCTTTTTTTTTTTCTCCGTCACTTGCTGACATTCCCAACATATTCGCTGCAAAGATGGAGGATGATGTGATAGAAGCCGCTCCCGGCCGCCAGCACCTCGGCCGTACTGCTAAAATAAAGTTAAATTAGGCTTGTTAATGTTCCATTAGACGCATTACAAGTTTTTTCCATTGATAATATTGTGCTGAACTGTGTGATGCCAACTATGTTTTGGGGTTTAGAGACATTTTCAGGCATTTGTACTCTAGATTGATTGATAATCTCAACATTCAATATTTTCCCAGGCTTTGTCTACAAAATATTTAATAACCAAAATAGCAAAAACACATTACACATGTAAATTGCCGCGTGGGAAAAGGACACGGTGAAGGATAAATGTATTTTTAGATTGGCCAAGTTCCTCTTCTGATAACTCTACTTGCTTGAGGCAAACTGTCAATCATAGTTAACCTTATCCTTACACAAACCAAGCTTTTACGTCCCCCTGACGCTCAGCTCTGATACTGATAGCGAATGCTGAATTTATAGTGCTCCTGTACAGACACAAAGCCAAAGCCAGGCCCCGGCTATAGAGCGAATGCATCACTTAATGCGTAGCTGCCATCGCAAACCGACTGCAGGATGACTTCATATGGAAGTAGATAAGACTCTAAAAACAGTGCCAGGATACTGCAAAGGTTACTTTTCACACAGATGACTAAGCAGCGTAATGTGCAATGGTTTCGTGGACACAGTCACAACAGGGAGGATCTTTTTTTTTTTAACGGAGCGCCGGATGGAAAGAAACCGTGCGTTAAGAGAAGAAGAAAAATTAAAAATCAGAGTTGCTCTGCAAAGAGATTGCAGATCAGTTAGCACACACACTGTCACGCAGGTGGCCAGTGCTGTGTTTTATTACCCAGGAGAATGGGCCTGCTGTGTGTTCATGGCTGTTAGCTCTGACGTTTCTCTGCCGTCAGTGACTCAGAGTTCAGGTTTCTCACTATTTGTTCCTCTTAATTGTTTACTGTGCGGTGATGTGACATAGCAGCTGGGGGGGGGGGGCAGGAAACAGGAGCCAAATGACACAGGGAAAATCCTGCCAGTGTCGGAACTAGCCAGGAACTAACGCAGTCTCCCTGCAGCTGATGGCATACGCTTACGTGTGCAATGATAATTCAAGGCAATTTGATGATCCTCCGCCCTCCAGGATCCCCTGGAAACGTTCTGTGACGCGATAATATGACAGAGGCAGATGGGGAAATAAAATCTTACCCAGAGTTGTTCATGTTGTAGCAAGCCTTTGTAAATATTAGTTATCTTTCGACTAGAGGAACTGCAAAACGTTATCAAAGCACGTAGCCGACCATATGCATGCATGCATTCTCTGAAATCTAAGCCACAGTATTTTCCACCAGTGTTCTGTTAACTATGTTAATTAGCTTTCGCTCAATGTCTCAGCATATTTCTATGAACTCATGAATACTCAGCAACCGCTACTGACTTTTGATGAGCTTTGCAAGAGCAAGTGAATACTAGTGCATAGTACATTATGTTTAAAAGGGGCGACACGCTGACCTCGTATGGTAATATCCATTTCAGGTACATGAATGAATGATCAGACCAGATGGCATCTGCCATTTTTTACTGTTCAACCGCTGACATTAATGTCTGGATGAGCAGCTACGTCTACATTAGTCTGGCACAGCTGGACTTCATCACATCTCCGCTTCTAATCTTAAAATGTGATTTATTATGGAGCCAATCGACGACTGAAGCCATTCCTGTATTGATCTGGTTGCATGGTTAGGATCACCGTCTTGCTAAATGTCAAATCAGCACCCAAATAAGTAAGGATGCTACTATAAAACAGGATGTTACTCATGACCTTGCCTGTATTTGGCCGTCGTCTTTGTGTCTAATGAAGCCTGACGCTGCTGCAACCGCCGTGCCTCACATCGGAGCTGGTGTTAGATAGGCGATGCGCTGTAGTAATCTTGATACTGCGGAATTGAATCACTTTTGCACATTATCTTCTGGCTCATGCCCTCTGAATTTCACATGAATTTGTGCAAACTCCAGGTATGCTGTCACTACTTTCCATCCGGCCAAGTCTTATAAAGTGCTGAGCTCAAAGTAGTCCTTCCAGAGGACTGTCTCAGAGTTGCCCTTGGGTTCCAGGTCAAGTTTCCAGGTTGGTCAGTCTTTCGTGATGTGCTCCTCCTACCAAGACATTCTGCTAATTTTCTGATTGATTAATGTTAGGGCTGATTAACTTAATTTATGTACATGTACATGAGCTTAAAGCTTTCAGTGTGTATCTTGACAAACTGCAGTACTTGTACTTGAATGGTCACTGAGCGGAGCTGAGTACTGATTGATTTACGTGATAAAATATTCAGTACCTGTGTCTGAATATTGGTGCAGTAATAATGGTATGGTTTGTCTCACTGCCTGGGAAGAAAGTGTCCTAAATACAGCTGAGTCACACACTGTCCACCTCCTCACAATAGCTGACAAATAGTGGGCTCACCCCCGTCTTCACAGATGATTCAGCGGCCCGACCAGGAGACAAGAAGAGTGGGTTGCATTTTTGTCACAACATCTCAAGCCCTCTGGCAACTTGTGAGGGGCACATGTCCAAGGCCTGGTCTCCTGTGTCTAGCTATAGCATACAAGGCCAGCACCAAAGACGGCTGAGTCAAGAGTGAGGTCTCACTATCCCGGAGTAACATTAGCCCACGCATGGCACGTAGCCACAAGCAGACCACACACTCATGTCTGTGTGCTCCCCGTTCAACTTGTGTAGTTTCTACTTAATGCTGAGTGTTCTCTCACGCAAACAGAGAAAACAGGAGGTTATGGATTTTTTTTATTTTTTTTATATCAGCTCTGTATCTTTAATTATACATATTTCTTAAAAGGTTGGATGATTCCTAGGACATGCTTTGACAGTAAATGCACAGCAAGAAGTTACACAAGTGAGTGAAAATCGCTGCCAAGGGACGGTTTCAATTAATGGTGCAGCAGATTTATTTATTTATTTATTTTTTAAAAGGTGTTTTTATCACTTCCAGTCTGCCAGTCTACAAACACAGACCTGAAAACCAGCAAAACATAAAAACACGAGCACAAAGCGCATGAAAACATTAAATGGCAGGTCTATTAATAAAAAGAAAAAAAAGTAATGAACAAAATGGAAGAAAATATACATAACCATCAGCACGGCTAAGTACATAAGCCATTAGCCCGGCTTAAACATTGACAGAAACAGACTGATTCATCCGTTACCAATTTAGCTGCAAACCAAACGGCAAGTGCAGGAAAAACTTGGGAGGGGAGGGTGGTGGTGGTGGTGGTGGGGGCTTAAATGGATGGAAGCAGTGAATCATACTGTAGCCAAAGTCAACTCTAAAAAGGAATCATCTCAGGTAATGGCCCCAAGACAACAGCTTCCCCTCTGACTCAGAATAATTGGTCCAACAGAGCGTTAATACCAAGCCAAGCCAAAGACTGGGAGAAAGAAAACCCAAGAACAAAGAATGAGGTGTCCTTGCAGCTTCTCAGACTAAAAAAAGGTCAGAAACGGAGGGGTCAGCCATCGTTGCGAATCCTCTTCACTGTCACTACAACCCTGCCTCGCTCTGTCAGGGCATCAGACCCCTCCAGTGGTTTCTGCTCCTCACTCTGCAGCTGTCATGATATTTACACACCTCCTCGGACACACAACACACATATAAGCTGAATCTTTTTTTTTTTTTTCACAGCGACGCTCAAAACAACAATCCTTGGAAAGCTCTTACGACGAATAATGTGAAATGGATGCCTTCTTGCATCAGGATCAAGAAATCTGTTAATTAAATGTGCATCAAATTTCCTCTGTCATATGGAGAAAGCGTAAACTAACACATATTCATAACCATTAATTAAATCAATACAGACGTCAAAAAACCAGTTTGGTCAAATTACAATAGTCTGATGAAGTATGAGTGCTTTGGTGCGTGTGTGTGTGTGACGCACGATTCTTCTGCTAAAAAATTAAACAAATCCCACGCAGACGAAAATGACAGGCTGCACAGTGTACAACAGTCTAGCCAGCTGGAGGTCCAAAGTTCTTTGGATTCTTGTAAAAGCAGTGAAGCCCGTTGAGTCTCAGAAGACAAGAGCAGCACGTAGAAAACATGAAACCACCATAAAAGATCCTTAAAAATATATTAGTACTTCATAAATCTTAGAGCTATGTTCTCTATTACGCTGCCTTGAGTATTCATTTTAAACGGATAAATTATGAGGCAAGCTAACCATGCTAGTGATAGTAACTACACACACCCAGCTCCTCACGGCCAAAGACTGTAACTGAAGTAATAAGCCATTTTATTTGCAAGGACATGCACCCATACCGCATTATAGAAAATGATGGATGAAGACGGATGATCCTGACCGTGAAACTGCAGACTATGCGGATCTGGCAGCGTTTCGGTTGCCAGAAAAGTTGACCACGTGTATCGCTGCCCATTGTTCCAGGCAATACTTGAAACAAAAGATTTGCTGTTATTGATTTTCTTTGAGCTACTTCCTTTCAAACCTCGTGTAATTAATTTAACGTGAAATCAAATATAGCAAAGCCTATGAAATCTTAGCTCGATAGCAATGAATTGTTTCTGTATCCAATTGTAGAACGAGGGATACACAAACACCTCTCATCACGCTGTGGTTAAAACAAAAACAGCTTTGTGTTATTTGATACTTGTTGTTGAAACACATTTCAGTATATGTCAGTGATCATGAACATGCAGTGTTTCAAATTGGTCTGAGCAGCAGGGTGGTAACGATTTAAGCCAGGAAGGGAAAAACAGCAACAGCAATAGCTTCCATGAAAAAAAAACTGTAAACACACGACAGGAGATATGTACAGGTAACCAGGAAACCTTTCCTTTACGGGAGGAGGTAAGGTAACTGAATTCCATGAGACCAACACCCTCAACAAGCAGCAAAACTTGATCTCTATGTGAACAAAGCCTGATTCAGGTGAGGGTTTTTCCACCGTGGTAGATGATAAGGCGGCTGAAAAGGCATATTTATGGGGCCGGGGCTAATATTAGCGAGTCTTATCTTGACAAACTGCACAAGACTGAGGAAATGACGGAAAATATATCACTGTGGGTTCCATGCTATCCCCTGGGAAGTCACGGAAACTTAAGCAAATCGAACTGATGACCATCAAAATGACAGGGAAATCACCCAGGCCTGTCAGGGCCACTCAATCTCACTCAGATACTGACAAGAAGCGGGGTGTGTGTGTGTGTGTGTGTGAGTGTGTGTGTGTGTGTGTGTGTAGGGAGGGGGTTGGGGTATCACCCCAGATCTTGTACCCATGCAGCAAAGGCTGCTGTCAAAACTGAGAAAGATGTGGCTCACAGCTAAACTAAGCACCTGTTGCTTGAAATTCACTCTATGAGCAGCAGAAAACTGAAAATCCGTTTGTTTGTTTCAGTACTTATCTGAGTAAAAAAAAGAAACACATGTAAACCACCAAAGACATCAGGGTTTCACAAGAAGTGGGGGTAGAGCTATATGCTGTGTATGTGCGACTTTATAAAGGAAACAGTGAATCAGATAGGGTTCACGGTAATAAAATGAATAAAGAAAACTTTTATGAAACACATAGCTGGGTTTGAATGCCACACCAGGGTTTGCCTGCTATGTAGTCAAACCGCACACCATGCCAGCGCCTCGAGTGTTCAAGTGCTTTATGTGTGTCTGCTGATATAGCTCAATTTCACTGATGAATGTAGTGAATTTTCAAAACATCGAGGCTTTGCAAATCAGCCCAGCGTTACTGTTTATACTACGAGTAACAGAAAACTGAAAAGCCTAAGGCCCAAAACAGATCAAATAAACCACCTTCATCTGTAATTATAAAACCCATTTGTGCATGACAGACTCAATGCACCAAGTGTGACTTATGACGAAAGAGTGGTCCGAGCTTACCTGCTGGGGACCCTCCCCGTTGACCATGGCTTGGGGTGGTGGTGAGGCCAGGAGTGGGAGTTCAGAGCTGAGAAGCTGGCCGGACTCCAGAGGTGGGGTGTGGTCTGCCATGTCTCCCTCATTCACACCACTGGAGAGGTACTCCTGCAACAAAAACACACGGCAATCAGCGGAAATGTACAAAGTACGCCACAAACATTTGTGGTATCATGATGTTTAGTCATCCAATCAGCCATTAGACCCGAACTGAAAGCCACTTTTACCCAGAATGTCCACAGGGTGCGGCTTCTTTTCTTCTGGTGGACTCTATCTATACCTATAATTATAATAATACTTATAATCTAAATGCACGACTGTTTCCAGTAAAGACATGGTGACAAGCTGAGTGGAAGTTTGACACACATTATAATTAATTTCCAAACACATTGCATTGTTTTCTGTTGCCAGTCATACTCTGTCAATGTTGTGGCGCAGCTGCTCAAAGATATTTTCTAATGGCATCAATTAACGGTCAGGTTCAGCCAGTAATCACATCCAAACTGAAACACGCCTGATCACAGATTAAAAGAGTGAGTTGATCATTCATCATTGGAAACTCCCATTTGTGCCGTGGTTCATGTTGGAACTTGTACAGTCAATATAAAAATCAAATGACAAGCTATAAGTCGATATATATTCAGCCTATTAGTGAGGGACAGTTTATCAATAATACAAATGTGCTCTGTCAGTGTCTGTCTATGTTTTTGCTGAGGTGATGCAGGCTACATTACTTTATTAACAACAATAAATTACAACAAGATTGAAAAGCGGTTGAGGGTATGCCACTATTCAGTCTTATACAACTTACCTCTCCCTTTCTACAGAAGCTAGACAGATTTAATTGTCTTTTTAAAAACACAAGCATGTCTACCTTCACAGAAAAAGGGACAAGAGAAAAACCACAAGTCCTCAACAGCATCCAATTATCCTATCAATGGACTAAAACAACATAAAACAACAAAAGACTAAAACTAGGCATCAAGTGTCATACTGTTATTGTGCACGATGTCTGTCAGGGGACAGGTATCATCGACTTACTAAGCAAAACAATACGCCTGTGGAGTGTTCCCGCATCCTTCACGCAACAAACACAGCCATCCAAAAAAAGCTGATCATGGAGGCATACGACGACGTCGACTAAAATCAATAAACTCAAATGAAAAACAAGGATTATACCTAAACTCGTGTCAAGTCAAACTCTATGACAGTACCCTGCAATAAAACATTAAAAAGGAGCCACACTGACAACCACTTGTGTAAAAAAAACAAAAAAGATTAGATTGTGGCTAACAAATTTCTCAAACAACAACCGAACACCATGAGAGAAATGTAACATGTGTCCTTGAACCTAATTACAATCCAGCGCATGCGCCCCTAAACCCCGCAGTGATCTGGCTTATCTGTAGGCTTTAGCCCCTCCCCTCCTTAAGCTTAAACAACACACTCAGTTTACAGTGTGATGGTCAATGAACTGGGTTTTGAGGACCTGCAACACATTAGCCGAGCGCCGCGAGCAGGCTTTAGACGACGGCAGGGCCTCCTTCATTCGGCCTCCGAGTCAATCACTGCAATCAGTCAGTCAATATTACAAACACGACAGCGACCTAATGTGCGGGTCAGTGAACAGAGAGGTAACAAAAGGAGGGATCCTTTACGTCTGACTACCCAGGAAGCTACAGACTGTGTTTCATTCAAATGCAGGAAATGAAGATTTAAGAGCCAATCACTCACTCCTCTGAGTATGATGTGATCTGATTACGGATATAAAGTGCAACTCCAGTTTATTTCACGTACTTGAAATCACCTGTGCAGGCTGAAGGAGTGGCCACGTTATACCTGTCCTAAAATATGAACACACTGTGTCGTGTACTTCCCCCCCTGAAAGTTGCTGATAAATCATCAGAAGTCACCAAAGCAAAAAAATGCTAAAAACGGCTGAGCTTAAGTTTCGGTTACATTGCACCAAAGCTTTCCTGTTGCAGAACAATAAACATAACTTCCATGTTGCGGTAACATCTGCTGTTGGCCTGACCTGTACGACGTATTTGACTGTGGTGCAGTCCATGAGAACACAACAGCTGTTTCTCAGTTACAGTTTTCATGAAAAGGGGGGAAAACACCTTTGAACAGTTACAATAACAGCAAACCAAAAACACCTCTGTGTATTCCTCCGTGTCATGTATTAAATAGCACAAAAAAAAAAGCGTGGACAAAGTCGTGATAGTGTGGAAAGAATAAGAGAGGCCTTATGTGTGTTAATTATTCAGTTGTCAATGTCTTCAGGTTGTAAGCCAGCAGTTTGTCTGGAAATTTACCAACGCGTGACTTATCTTCACACGGTGTAACAGCTGGTTATCCAGGTATTTAGAGTATATGTAAGAATATATATACACTCTTGCAATAATATTATTATTTGTATCATGGTTTCTTTGCAATGTTTCTTACACTATGGTCACTTTACATGACAATACTCTTTTTATACATCATGCCACTTTTATTTTGTGTGTTTTGTGTAGGTTATAGATATTTCTGGCTGTTTATTGTGGTTTTTTGTTGCCTTTTCTACTTTTTTCTTTTCCTCTGCTGCTGTAGCAAGTAAATTCCTCCATGGTGGGATGAATAAAGTGAATATCTAATCATCTATTTGACCTAACTAGCTGTGGGCTCAGGAGGTAATCAGATGATCGGCGGTTCGATCCCCCAGCTCCCCCCACCCTAGTCTGCATTGTTCAGATACTGTACCCCTAGTCGGCTAAATGTAAACCTAACTAACCCCTATCTCTAGCCTAGACATGAACTCATGCATATTTAACAATGTTCAGGTGTAACGTTGCCTATTTACCCACGGTTATGTTAATTATTGTGCAGCCATGACAACTGTTTACTCTTCTTGCCACAGGTGTGCGTTATGTCACAGCCGTACCTGGTCCCAAATGCAACAAAACATTGCAGTCAGCTAACTAACAAACGAGAGATTTGTTACAGGTGACCTAAAGAGACACAGTTATTGGATAAAACACGACAACAACAGGGCAGCTTACTCACTCAAGTCAGTCGACACAGCAGCAGCAGCAGACTTGACTGATGATGAATCTTTACGCAGATCTTCCTCACACCCACCCCCTCCCTCAAACAAACAAACAAAAAAATGTACACCGTCAGCGACGACCCCTGCTACTACTACTACTTTCTGGCAACACCTGATTGAACTCGCTAGCTGCCCAGATAAACACAAGCCACGGCGATGTGTGACATGCTAGCCGCTAGTTAGCCTAACTAATGCTAACAGTTAGCGAGGATGATGAATGATGGTGCTTTTGCTTCGCTTGTTGTTGTTGTTGTTGTTGTTGTGGTGGTGGGACGACGACGACGACCGTTTGACTACGCCTTTAAAAAAAACATACAAGTGACGAGCAAAGCGACCGAGTGTCGATGATGTCGGCCCTAAACTGCGAAATCTACCGAGATAACTTCCCATCCGAGCCTGCTCCTTCGCACAAAAGTCAGGAATTTCGCCATCGCTTACATCGACTGGGGGGGGGTTGTGTTGTGCGCATGCGCGTTACATGCAAATCAATGACGACTCCTCCAAAATTCCAGGATAGCCTGGAGGAAATATTTATAATAAGTAACACGTTGTTTTTGGATTATTTATTTATTTATTGACTAAACTCAAACTCATGTCCGCTGCAGTTAAAAAAAAAAACGACACATATCCGTCTGCCTTTATTTTCATTACTTTAAGGAGGACCTTAAGGTTGACGTGTCTGTGATCGGTTTGTCAGTCATGTGTATGCGGTGGGTCGTGTACACTTTTTTTATTTCACGTGTGTGTGTGACCTTGTAAGTCCCAGCTCTGTTTGCCAGCAGATATTCCCAGAAAACAGTGGCCAGATCCGCTTTGGAAATTTCCAGCCCACCTTAACAGTGTTGTATAAAGGTGTTGTTCATTCATCTTTATTTATCTGAAACTACAGTTGTCGTACATCTATTTAAGAAGAAGATATACTTTATTAATCCCCTCAATATTTTTTTTATTTACATGCATTTTTAACCCCAAACACACATACAGTACAAGTACAAGGCTCATGGACATGCATGGGTTCGGTGCCTTGCTCAAGGGCACCTCTCCAGCTATCAGTCCATTTTTATTTATCTGAAACTACAATTACCGTACATCTGTTTAAGAAGAAGATATACTTTATTAATCCCCTCAATATTTTTTTGTTTTATTTACGTGCATTTTTAACCCCAAACACACATACAGTACAAGTACAAGGCTCATAGACATGCATGGGTTCGGTGCCTTGCTCAAGGGCACCTCTCCAGCTATCAGTCCATTTTTATTTATCTGAAACTACAATTACCGTACATCTGTTTAAGAAGAAGATATACTTTATTAATCCCCTCAATATTTTTTTTATTTACATGCATTTTTAACCCCAGACACACATACAGTACAAGTACAAGGCTCATGGACATGCATGGGTTCGGTGCCTTGCTCAAGGGCACCTCTCCAGCTATCAGTCCACCTTCCATGTTTTGGGTCCATGCTGGACTTGAGCCGACCACCCTCCGGTTTCCAAGCCAAGTCTCTATGGACTAAGCTACTGACGCCCCCAAATTTATATATTTTTTATATTTTTTAAATTGATATAATTTTATTTATGATGATAGCCATGACTGCATGACTCTCTCTCTCTCTCGATTATTGCAAAGTTTCAGGGATCCGATACTGAGGCAACACCACAGACACTCCATCAGTCAAGACCCAGTACCTCATTTAAATAAACAAATTCACTACATCCTTTGTTTGTCGTGCAAAGCATTTAACATTTTGTGATATGCCACAGTGCTAAAGTCACTCGCACAGTCATTTTCAAAGCACAACTTTTAGTCAAAACTTCATCCTTCCACAATGGCATTATGAGCAGGTTAAGAGGGATAGCATGGTAATTACATATTTCATATTATTTTAATTGTATGTTTTAATTTTAGCCAAGAAACAAACACACTCTGTGTTTCTGAGAATGAAAATGTATGTTTAAAAATAGAATTGAACACACACAAGTTATATTCTAAGGCTTTTTTTTTCTTATTGTGTTTTCTTAACAGGTGATTTTATCCTCAAATAAAATATAACAAAATATCAAATGAGGGTCTGCAAAGCTTTGGCACAAACAAGGCTCTGTCATGCACTGACATGCACCAAGACTAGGATACCTTTGGCTCCACCTGCTGGACTTTATAAAAGTTTTACTGTTTCTGCCAAGACACAGATGAAGGGGAAAAAATTATCTTCCACAAAACTAATAATAAAAAAAGTTTAATTTCCTGATGAATCAGATTGTTTCTACATATGTGTCTTCCTCATACCGTCAGGTTTTGCTGTTCTATCTATAGTTAAAGTAAAAAAGGTCCTTAGAGGAAATTGAACCCTGTTGATGTTTCTAATAAATAGCCTTTATCTTAGCATCATTGTATGTGTAAATTATTGTATATGTAAATCGAAACCAAAATGATAAAGTGACTTCATGCAGCAAAACAGGATGCATGGGAGAAGAGACACAAAGACAGATAACAGAGAAACCGACATGAGAGTAACCACATGAATTGCAACTGTGCATATAGAAAGAGAACACGTACACTTAAAGATAAACATAACATATTTTGTAAAATTTTATATGATGTAATGGTTCAAGTTCAATTGTAGTGTAGTTTAAGGTTTCAAGATTTTAACCATCAATCAATCAGTCTTTATTTGTATAGCACTTTTTATACGGATAAAAAGTAATACAAAGTGCTAACCACATAACAACCAACCACAACCCTCCACACTACTGCACTAAAGCACAACACAAACTGAGAAAGTGCCATCTCATCCATGCGTACAGGGCAGGCAGGTTTAAAATACTAGCTAACGTACAATATAAGTCAGAAAAGGACTGGATAGAGGAGATAAATCATATAAAAGAATAAGAAGAAGAGAAGAAGAAGAAGGAAAGAAGAAGAAGAAGAAGAAGAGAAGAGAAGAAAAGCCAGTGTATAAACAGTTAGATAAAATAGAATAAAAATAATGCATAATAAAATCTATAGGGAGCCCAAAATAAAGCTTAAAATATATAAACAGACAGAACTAACCAAATAAATAAATAAAAGTGAAAATAATGTAACAGATTAAAATATATATATCAGAATAATCTAAAATAGTCCAGTAAAAGCCAGATTAAAAAGAAAAGTGTTGAGTTTGCTCTTCATATAAATATGAACATTTACGTGTCATGATGCTAGAAAAAAACAAATAAAAGTATATACAAATTAAGCAAGCTGCACACCAGCTTTCCAATAAAAAAACCATAATATAATGTGACTTTACAAATGGAAATTCCAGATTTAGGATCAGGCTTAGACTTTCACTCATTTTAATATTGAAAATCACAATGATACATTATTGTATTTTACTACTAATAGCTAGTTTATTCTATTTATACTGATGTCAGCATGCCTGAATACAGTGTCTATCTATCTATCTATCTATCTATCTATCTATCTATCTATCTATCTATCTATCTATCTATCTATCTATCTATCTATCTATCTATCTATCTAGTCATAAAGACAGCCTTGGATAATTCTAAATATAGTTCAAGTAAAAGCCAGATTAAAAAGAAAAGTGTTGAGTTTGCTCTTCATATAAATATGAACATTTACGTGTCATGATGCTAGAAAAAACAAATAAAAGTATATACAAATTAAGCAAGCTGCACACCAGCTTTCCAATAAAAAAACCATAATATAATGTGACTTTACAAATGGAAATTCCAGATTTAGGATCAGGCTTAGACTTTCACTCATTTTAATATTGAAAATCACAATGATACATTATTGTATTTTACTACTAATAGCTAGTTTATTCTATTTATACTGATGTCAGCATGCCTGAATCTATCTATCTATCTATCTATCTATCTATCTATCTATCTATCTATCTATCTATCTATCTATCTATCTATCTATCTATCTATCTATCTATCAAGTCATAATCACAGCCTTGGATAATTCTAAATATAGTTCAAGTAAAAGCCAGATAAAAAAAAAAAGTGTTGAGTTTGCTCTTCATATAAATATGAACATTTACGTGTCATGATGCTAGAAAAAACAAATAAAAGTATATACAAATTAAGCAAGCTGCACACCAGCTTTCCAATAAAAAAATCAACCATAATGTGACTTTACAAATGGAAAATCCAGATTTTAATATTTTAATATTCATTTTAATATTGAAAACTACAATGATACATTATTGTATTTTACTATTTATACTGATGTCAGCATGCCTGAATACAGTGTCTATCTATCTATCTATCTATCTATCTATCTATCTATCTATCTATCTATCTATCTATCTATCTATCTATCTCAACGTATCTTGTATTTATGCATGTATATATGTATGAAGGGCACATACAGGCTGTGGAAACAAATTTCCTATAAAGGACAATAAGGACAATAAACTATCTATCTATCTATCTATCTATCTATCTATCTATCTATCTATCTATCTATCTATCTATCTATCTATCTATCTATCTATCTATCTATCTATCTATCTTAAAGCCTTGGATATATTTTCTAATAATAAACATTTGAAGCTCCCAGCTCCGATTTCCCTCGAACGCACCGCCTAGCTACAGGAAGTGCGGTGCGTTTGCGTGCTCTTGTCTCTCGGCGGTGTAGCAGCGATTAAAGCTAACTACAACAACAACAAGGGCCGACCACAGCTGCTAAAAGACTCAGACTCGTAGCAGACTGCAAAGATGATCCCATCGGCGATTTGATCCTCCGAATATGTCGGCTGAAAACTTCCCGGTGTTTCAGTTTTCACTGATCAGAAAGCGACGCCTCGGACCAAACACTAGCTAAACACAGCAGCAAAAGGTAAAACGACAACAGTTTGGACCATCACCAGCATCTCCCATCAACACCCCCTCATGTCGACGATTATCGGCTTTATAATCGTGCTGTTTTAATAGTTTAAGAGCGCTTTAATGCTGCATTAGTAAATGTAGCCAGGCTGCAACATATCCTGTTTCTGTTGCGTTGTTTGTTTGATTTTCAAGTCTTGGGACAGCTCATAACCTGGGAGGGGCGGTGTTTATGAAGGCTGAGCTCATATGAAGTGCAGCTTCATGTTGTGATGTCATAGCGACTTTTTTCAGAGCGTTGTGACTCTTTAAAGTTTGTTATTTATGATGCAAAAATGCCACATCATGTTATGTTAAATGTGCATTTTCAGTCCAATATAAGAATATAAGCAGGTTTTAATAGCATGTATTGATCCTGCAGAGTCAGGCTGATATTTCATCTCCATTAAATACAGATGCAAGCAACCCATATTTTTAAATCAATTCATGTGGGATGGTTATACCACTCATGCATCCTTGACACGTGGTTTCATTGCACAGGAAATATTGCATCAGGATTCATATCTATATCTATATATAGATATATATAGATATATATATATATGATAGTATCTGTGCACAACACATGCAGAAGAAGTGACATACGCTGGCATTTCTTTCAGCAAATACCAGGTAATGGGTTTATGTCAGTCAACACGCAGCCACTTTTAATCTGTCTACAAATCTGGGCTCAGGGTAAAGTTGTTTTTTTTGTTGTTGTGACACTTTTGAGACAGTTTTAGTTTGTTCTGTACGCTTTTGTTGCTACAGACCGGACGGCAAAATTCCTCAGACAATCAAGTTTTTAGTCTGATGTTTCCCATTAACTGTACTATAACACAATTAGTCCTTTTGTATGCAATTAACCGGAGCAGGAATGGGACAACTTCACCATATTCCTGCTTTACTATGACTCAGCATTTTACTTTACCATTTGAGTCTATTCCTCCTTTTAAAGAGTATCCAAAATACAATATTTAGGTAAGAGAACACACACATTTCCAGATTTATTACGTGATATATATATATTTTTTTTTTAAATCAAAATGTCTGTGTGACATATTTACAACTGTGTCTTCTCCTCCTTTCACAGCGGAGTAGTATGCTGGACGTGGGGAAGTGGCCAGTGTTTGCCCTCCTTCCTCCTGAGGAACTTCGGCTTATCCGGCAGGCTTGTGTCTTTGGCAGTGCTGCAAACGAAGCCCTCTATGTCACAGTTAATGATGAGGTAACACAAGGGTGCTTTAACCCTCTTGTTTAAAATGAAGATGTGTTGCAAGACATGACAGACTTTCCTGCGATACATTTGCTTTGATTATTTTGTATTTTGGATGTGCAATGCTGCAGGCTGCCTCTCCCCCTCTCTGGTTGATACAGGGTGCAGTTCCAGGCACGGGGATAAGCAGATAGAAAGAGGCTATCTTTAGCTAATACCCAAGCAAGCTCCATTTTTATCCTGTGGAAAGGTGTAGACTAGAGCGTGCTTCGTCTTGCCGCCCTTGCTCATGTGTTTATCTCTGAGGCCCAAACAGTTTATGTTTTGGAGCTTCCAACTGGGTTGTAAAAAAAACATATTTTGATGGATTTCACTTCAAATTACATGTTTCCACCTCGCATACACGCAGTTATTATCTAAGTTGATTTTAGTTCAGCTCACAAACATTCTGGAAAAATCAAATGCAGAGGTATTTCTGAAAATACGATCCCACAGAAGATTATTTTGGTTGCAAGCGTTGTTTTATTTGGGTGCGAACAGCACTGAAATGATTAGTCCGTTAATCACGTAATAAATTGAGGTAAAATTGATTGTTAAACCCTCCGAGGTGCTGGGAAATTACAAGGACGTTTTTATAGACAATTGATCAAAATAATAATGAACAATAATGAAAATATCATCAGGCGACAGTGGAAGACAAAATGAAAATAATTAATTTGTAATAGACTGTGAAATGACTTTTCACACTTCAGAACTTAAAACCTACAAAGTGATTATTGTTCAGTCTCCAGATATTAAGTTTTTACTGTGATATATTTATCAGTAAACACCAACATGTAGCAGCATTTAACTATGATTCGTTAATATCCGTGCCGTTTCATCTGCCATGTTTGGTCTCTGCAGGTCTTCGCTCTGGGCACCAACTGCAGCGGCTGTTTAGGCCTCGGAGACCTTCAAAGCACTATTGAGCCGCGCAGGATTGATGTCTTGTGTGGGAAGAAGATTGTGTCCCTTAGCTATGGAACGGGACCACATGTGGTTATCGCAACTGCAGGTAATCCAGTTCAGAAAAGCCTGTATTTGTCCCTGAGGGGAGTTTTCCTCAGGAAGGACATCACAAACAACATGATGATACATGCAGATGCCTGAAATCAAAGTGAAATGAATTAGTTGTTAGAGTTTAATAACGTGTATTGAGATAAGTATAATCTGAGTACATTAAAACACACTTGGTCTGTTTAATCAAACAGTAGACGATTATTGTAAACCTTACTGGTCAAATCTGTGCTTGATCATAGAACTTATAGTTATATTCACATACTTATTGTAATTATAACGTATATTAATAATATGCATTTCTGTTTTTCAGCTATTTAACGTTCAGTATACAGTTTCCAGTTAGTGCTATGAACTGATGTCTGTGTTCATGTTGAGTCAGCTGCTTCTTATCTGTTAATTAACTATTAACCACTGAGACAACATGAATGAAAGTTTGTTGATCTACTGCGATGTAGATGGAGAGGTGTTTGCTTGGGGACACAACGGCTACAGCCAGCTGGGTAATGGAACCACCAATCATGGGCTGACCCCTGCCCTCGTGTCCACCAACCTCCTCAGCAAGAGAGTGACAGAGGTGGCCTGTGGCTCCCATCACACTATTGCCCTGACGACTGATGGAGAGGTAGTCTATCATCGTCTATGTCTCTCCTCCTTGAGTTCCTTTATGCCCAATCTCTGGTTTTACTTTGTGACATCTTTCTCTGTGTTAAGGTGTTCGCGTGGGGTTACAACAACTCAGGCCAAGTAGGTTCGGGGTCCACCGCTAACCAGCCGACACCGCGCCGGGTCAGCAGCTGCCTACAGAACAAGGTGGTGGTTAACATAGCCTGTGGTCAGCTCTGCTCTATGGCTGTACTGGACAATGGAGAGGTAACACATCAATCGGACATGAATCGATGCTCTCAGTAGGACAACTTTTTGGCAGCACTGGCTAATGCAAATGTCTGTCACATATAAGATAATTGTGACTTTTGCAGCTTGTAAAGTAGAGGAATGGCTAGGAATCTTTCAGAAGTGTAATAAATGCCAGAAACTGTGAATGAGATTAAATTAATTAAGCTGCTATAGGCTGACAACAGCCCTAAACAAACAGAAGAGCATCCCACACCAATGCCTTGATGTCCTCTGTTTGTACTATAGATCTATGGTTGGGGCTACAATTGCAATGGACAGCTTGGTCTGGGCAACAATGGCAATCAGCAGACCCCATGCAGGATCGCTGCTCTCCAAGGCGTCAACATCGTCCAGGTAAGAACCAAAGAGAGAGAAATGAATGTCCTAAAGCTTTGTTCATTTGTTTCAGTTCAGCCTAATTACACTCTTCCTCCCATAGGTTGCCTGTGGATACGCACATACATTGGCACTTACAGATGAGGGGTTTGTTTACGCCTGGGGAGCCAACTCATATGGGCAGTTAGGAACAGGCAACAAGAGTAATCAAGCGCTCCCCACTCAAATAAACACAGACAAGGAGAGGTTAGTACTTTGTTTTCTTCCTCTGGCCTCGATTAGCATCGACACCTCTCCGCTGCCACGCTGAGGGCCAGATGACAAGATCCTAAAAGACATATTTCATCGTACATAAGACACCCATACATCAGTGATACTTTAAGCTTGTGTCTGTTTTTGTCACCAGGATGGTGGAGGTGGCTGCATGTCACACCAGCCACACGTCGGCTGCAAAGACCCAGAGTGGGCAGGTTCTAATGTGGGGTCAGTGTCGAGGTCAGGCTGTCGCCAGCCCCCACCTCACCCATTTCAGCGGCACAGACGATGTGTTCGCTTGCTTCGCCACACCAGCAGTCACGTGGCACCTCCTCTCAGTAGGTGAGCGCGTTAAAAGGAGTATAAAGCCAATATTTGCAGTGCGAAGCATTTGGACATTGTTCCATTTACCCTGTACCCAGAGCTAATCATGCCATATAGTGGGTAGTTTGTCATAGGTGCAAATTCCTAAGATATAAACAGGAAACTCTGCTTCCTGTCCACATTGAACTATCATGTGTGTCCCGATTGATCTAATTTGAAGTCAACTTGAACCTAGGAGCAGAAACATGTCAGTGTGAGATCTTCATTGTGTTTACACTCGATTCTGTAAAGGCAATGACACAAAATGACAAAAATCTGTTTGACTAACAAGCCGCTGAAATCTTCAGTGCTCCCATCAGTGCAATCTGTTCCCGTTTGTTACCTTTTCAACTGCAGTGTTAGAGGAACAAATGATGATTTTTTTCCCTTTGTTTTTGTCAGATGGTGATGACTACATGACTGTTGCCCAGTCTCTGAAGAAAGAGTTTGACAGCCCAGAGATTTCAGACCTGAAGTTCTTGGTTGATGGGAAGTGTATCCATGTTCACAAAGCTCTGCTGAAAATCAGGTACACAGGAACAGGAAATGTGAAAATGTCAATCTGTGCCACTTGGTTATTATGATTATGTTGCGACTAGGCAACATCATAAATTAAGTCGTAGAAGAACTGAAACTGTCTCCAGGTTTTCCTCTCTGGTCACTGCTCATTTCTTCTTTGCTTTGTTTTTTAAAAAATGATTTCCTCACCAGAGCCGCCTGCTTCTCCATTCTCGTTTTCATTTTGGTCACGTGTATTTTCGCATTCAGTGGTTTTGCTTGATCATGAGTCATGAAGGCGCTTGCCATTACCGCACTGGGGTTTTCAGAAATCCACTTTGTGATTGTTAATTATAGAAACATAAGACAAACAAATCTTTTTTTATTTATTGTGCAGCCGTCATGACAGCGAACACATTGAGCCACCTTTCTGTGTTTAATGAATTTACCACATACCCCCTGAAATGCTGCGTTGCCTATATTTAAACTCCATCTGTTAGACAGCGTTTCCCCGTCTTTCCTGTTAATGTCACGGGGAAGCAAAGACAGACCTATTGTTTTCCTCTTTTCTTTTTATAACCACACATGCACACAAAGTATCTGCATTCCAGGATCCTTGCTCTTTTGCACTGTCAGTAGGAAGGAGCCAGACTGTCTGCGACGTCAACCCTAGTGCACACACACTCAAACTCAACGAATACCCAACGGTGCAAAACGCCTGCTTTGGCGAGATCACATGCAAATGATACGTCTGAGATGCACTCGAGAACGAAAACTCAGTGGTTCGTTCAGCTGTGTCCTGAGAAGAAATGATAGGGAGGCATTGTTTTGACCCAGTGGAGATTAGCAGTTTGGGAAAAATTATAGAAAAATACTGTGAGCTATAGTTGCTGGCAAAGTGCCTCTGCTTGGCCTCAGGAAGCGAGATAGGATGCCCTCACCTGGTGGAGTGGTTAGGGTTTGGTTTCAACCTGCAGCCCTTCACTATCCTCTCTCTATCTCTTCTCCATGTCCTGTCTACCTTAAACTGTGCTATTAGATCACACAACTATATGTATATTCCTAATTTTTGCTTTAAATAATTGTTGTGTAATAATTCAACTTAAAACTTAACTTGAACATGATATTCATTTTTAAAAAGCTGTTTCTGTACACTTAATAAAATTATGTCATGATGGGATTCACAGGGAAAGAAAATATGATTATATTATATTATTTATATTATAGGATATATATTATTATTTATATTATATTATATTATATTATATACATATATAGGGTTTTCTGTGATTTCCATCCAGTGTGAAAATGAGTTAGCGGATCTCAAATTGTGTGAGCATTCACACATTTCCTTTTTGTTTTTGTTTTTCAAATCTGCCGTCAGGTGTAGATTACACAGTTCACCTCACAGTGATAATAGAGCTTTGCACAAATACAGCCCTCGCTTTGGTTTCTTGGAAAGTAGAAGTAAAACACGCTGCTTCGCCGGTGAGGTATCATTTACCGTGACACACGAGCAACTTTGCACTTTTTGTTCCCCTTGCAGGTGTGAGCATTTCCGCGCACTGCTGAATGAAACCGACGAGGACGCTATAGAGATTCATCAGTTCTCATATCTGGTGTACAGAGCCTTTCTGGAGTACCTCTACACAGACACTATCAACCTGCCACCAGAGGATGCTATTGGTAAGCCGAGACGTACGTCACAGTCGTCTACGCACTGAAAGCACATTAGGAACCTTTGACTTAGTGCTGCAGCCTTGAACACCCTCACCTTTGTGTTGTTTTTGTGTGCAGGCTTGCTTGATTTAGCTACGTTCTACCGAGAGACGAGGCTGAAGAGGCTGTGCCAGGAAACAATCAAGAGAGGCATTTCTGAGGACAACGCCATCACTCTGCTCTCTGCTGCTGTCAAGTATGAGGCGCGGGTAAGCTTATAGCTCCTGACACACAGTCAGGCACCATGGTGGTGGGAGCCTTCTCAGTAGCTTAGTTGTACTCCTCAGCACTGACCAGACAGCCCTCTTCATTTTTAGGATCTGGAGGAGTTCTGCTTCAAGTTTTGCGTCAACCACCTAACAGCTGTCACGCAGACCCAGGCCTTTGCAGACATGGACCACGACCTGCTCAAGAACTTCATTAGTAAAGCCAGTCGCTACGGGGCCTTCAAGAACTGAGTAGAGTGCCCCTGTAGTGATGGACTTAACATGATAAGGGTTAAGCTCTCTGTGGTCCTGAGGGTCGACCCTAGACCAAAGTAAACACCAGGCTGATCAGTACTTCAAAGCCTTTGTCGCTGGGTATGTTAACACTGGAAAGGCAAACGGTTTAAGGTTTCACCTTAACGGATGCTTCTGTGTTACCCCCTCCCCTAAACCGAGCCCAGACACAGTGGTTGCTCGGTGCATAAATATTGGGTTGTACCACTCAAGCAGACAAGCAGTGGTGGAATAGAAAGATGTGCCACAGTGGTCGTCTTTCTGTCGTCTTTGTGTTACCGGTAATGTACAGATGGGGTACACGGGCTTAATCACACTGCCCTTTATCAGTAAGTAAAACAAATAATCAAAGCATATACTGCACTGTAGTACACCGTGTTTGATCAGCAGTGAGGAGGAAGCAATGGGCAAAAGTCACGTGAGCCATGAATTGACCCTTTATGCTGCTTTTCTTTGAAGCCTTCATTCTCAAACGTCCTGGATTGAGAAGTAGTATTTAATTAGGAAAAAACACGCACGCTGTTCTTCTGCAACACTTTTTTTTCTCCTCTGAAGTTATGTTCTCTCGCGTAAGTCAATGTTAAATTTTTGCCACCCTTGTTTTATATTGTAGTTCTTCAGCTTTGCCATCCCAAACGTGTGGTGACTGTTTGATGTACGTATCAACTAACATTTGCTCTCCTTTGGCCACTATCTACAGGCTGAGTTGGGGAGATGAGAGATAAGAACATCCTACTGCATGTTTACCTGCGTTCAGATTAACACTGAGCCGCTTGAAAGAGTGTGTGTGACTTAACACAAACATATTGACTCCTGTGTAGCCTATCAGCGATGTTACACTGTGAGTGCAGCTGATTTTACAGTTGTGTTTCATTGTAATTTGGTATGTTTACAAAAGTTTGGTTGTTTTTATTTTTTTTTCATTGTTAATATGTTGGCAGCAAACTCTTGCTTGTTTTTCAAGTGTTTCTTTATATCTTTCCCCTGGTAGCACTTTGCGATAATGAAGTAGTGCTGGCTTAGTGTAATTGCCAACTGACTGTGTTGAATATAGTCTCATATAGGACCACGAGGTCTTTTTAAATGTAGTTACCGGATAATTCCACATTAAATTCCTGAATCTGTCTGAACAGAACGTAACAAATTGCTTTTACTTTAACGAGCCAATTATTGCATTTTTTGGACATTTTGATAATTACAACAACAAAAAAAATGCCTGTGTTCTTATTTTGTATGGAAAATGCTGTAATCTGCTGACAGTGACACATTAATGGTAATATTTGATAATCTAAAATGTATTAAAATGAATAACAACACCACGCGATGTGTGTGTGTGTGTTATTGCTGTGATTGGTGGTCAGCCTTGACATATATGTGTACACAGTGTAAAATACCAAAGCCCATAACACATCATGGTTGTGCAAATGTACAGCGAGCTCCACGCTACAAACACATAAAATGTGATAAATGTTTTATCAGCAGCAGCTCTAGACCGTGGGGTGCAAAGTGTGGTGCATGTGAATCTTTTGCTACTCGTGCATTGCTGCACTGAAAGCCTGCTCACAGTTAACTGGAGCACGTGTCGGGGCTTTCACACCCACCTCACACTTTCATCCATTACTTTTACTAAACCGTTTATCACTTATCTGCACGTTACTTGCTTTAATGCACTTGTGCACTTCATGTCAAAATAACCCAACGAACATTAGATATGAAATGATTAGTTTGAAAGATAAGCAATTTCCTATTGCACAACTGTTTGTCATTGTGTCATATACAATATAGTCGTGATTATACATTGAGATGTAACAGATACATACGGTCTTCCTGCAAGAGGAAGCGTCTTTTATTTTACAGATATTTCCTGAAGCGTCACACTGACCTCTCATGACATCTTACACACGGTGGCAATCCAAAATAACAACTGTGCAGTACATATTAAACTTGTGAAGTCTAAAATATTACATTTAAGAACTAAACATTGTAAGTGTCATGTTATGCTGAGCCCCAAGAGACAGCATGTTTGGACTAATTCTGATGAAAGGCAGCCAGATCAGCAGCACACAGATAATAATTCAGTCACTCGGTTCCAACTAATGGCAACTCCCAAGACAAATGTTGACAAAATGTATGTGCATATGGTTCGGAGGATAACACCCAATATGACAGTATGAAAGACTATTTGGTGTAAGGGTGTAAAGCTGTCAAACTACTTGGGAACATGACGACATATTGGCCGTATCCAGAACACTTTGCTATATGCAAAGAGGAATCAAAACAGGAAATTACTTTCAGGAAATGTGCTTTTTTTTGGGTTTATTTCCTTTAATTTTGCTTACTAACTGACACACTGTTTACACTTATGTGATGAAAACACATTTCCTTTCCCCTTACTGGGTTTCTCTCATGGTAAGGCACTTTAATAGTACAGTATGCAGAATTATAGGCTGTCAGTGAAGTCCATATGTTATTATGTAGATAAGGCCGAAGACTAAACATATGTACATTGTCACACTAAATGGCTCAACATAGCTGACACACATGTTAAACGGTTTACAAGAAATATGAGGAAGTGTACACAGCTGCCAACGGTAGCTGGAGCTAGGCCAAATACTGAACGGTGAAGGGAAAGTGATCTAAATCACGGATTCATTTGGTCACAATAAAACCCTTTAATTTTTCCTTAAAAAGATGTGGTGAAAAGTATTTTTGTATTTAATTAAAAACAGCAGCACGCCAATGTAAAAATACCTAATTACAAGTACATGTCAAAGTTTAACTTGTAAGTATTCATGTGTAAGAAACATTTAAGTGTTGTCCCTGCTTGGGATCATGATGCTGGGTAGTTTATACTAATTTATAAGCTGATTATATGTTATATAAATATAATCTTAATCCGCAAAGACCTTAAAGATATCGGAATAAAAGTAGTGTTGTGAGTAAATGTGGTTTTCATTCTTGCGAACAGAGGTAGTGAGTGGTGGTCTGGGTTAAAAAACTTTAGCCAGTGTGTCACTTCTGTATGCAGAAAGTGATTTTGGTAGAAGAGAGCTGTATTTCATCTGGTTTATGGTTTGCTCTGAAATGAGATTGGGCTCTTGCTTTTGCTTTCTCTGTGCCAGTTTGTGGCTCCGGTGTGGTTGGCACTTACTCGCTGCCTTAAGATATAAGTGTTTGCACCACATCCTGTTAATACACCAATTTTTTTTTGTAAACTCATAGCTCACTTTTTTGGCGGTTTGTGCTCTAGTATCTGTGAAACCTGTAAACAAACATCAACCGGCTTGTCTTTCCCTCAGAAAAAACTCAAATACCACCACTCTGCACAGCCGTTGAAGCATGCAGTCGAGCTTTTTTTTTTTTTTAACCCCTGACACAAAATTAAAATCAGTCGTCGGCCCACTCAGGTTGACAGTATGCTGTGAAACATATTAATGAATTGTGAAGCGGGAAAATGAAACCATCTGCTGGGGCTATTTTTGGACGGTGAAAAAATGTTCATATAAACCAAGATTTAACTCTAAAAACAGAACGACAGCCAAGGATTTTAAATTCCAAACATGGTGTTTGGAGCCAGTGAACTGCACGAACCTGTTCGTGTTGGTTTTCAATGAAGGAGAAGCTAAGTTAAGACTTTTGGTTTAGGGCGCATACCATTTACTTAGATGCAGCACTGTATGCTGAATCTCAGACACAAGTACTGGAGGTAACAGGTAGCAATAAGGATCCAGTTCATATCCAATCTGTATTTATTGTGCAGTCATTTATTATTATTATTATTATTAGTGTGCACTGCTTTTTATTCGGTAAGTGGCAGTAAAGGTGTTCACCTGTCATTCATTGCTATCTAAGATAAATCCTTACTATTTCATTTAGCTTTGTATGAAGTGATTTACTTTACTTTCTAGTGCTACATATGTTGACAACTTCCCATGTAGTGCATTAGTAACTTTTAAAAAGTCATCTTATCAAGTTGTTAGGGCTTTAAAAAAAGAAGTTGTGAAGACAAGTTCACACTGATGCAGTGAAAGGTCTTAATATAGTGGCGGTGGGTGAAGTATTTGTGGGTGGGGGGTATTTGTTTCAAAAAGCAGTCAAAAGCTTTAAGTTGATAAGGCAGTGTGGGGGAGCATTGCGTTAGTGAAAACCCACAGCTTGAATTTTTCAAATGTCAGGACTGGTTTAGTTTCCTTTTTGTAATACGTTAAAATGTAGGTGCCATCTAACAGAGATGAGATGAAGATGGAGATAATGAAGTTATGATTCAATGATCTTTGTATTGCTGTCATAGCTCACAAAGACATGAGAAGTTTCAGTGTGTTAAATTCTGAAGAAGGCTCCCATTGATTACCTACCAGGTTTAGTCAGGTGAAGCCCCGCCTCATCTGTCACTGCCTTCTTTAGTTGAACATTATCTTATATATTTTTATTTTTATTCTTACAGAAAGATGTGTTTGTGTCTCTGGTTTAGGGCCTACGCTGACTTTTTGTTGCTATAGCAGCCCTGGACTAATTCCTTGGTGATTTGTGTACGGACTTCTGTTGTGTTGTGTTGAACCAATTTCACTTGTTTGTTTGTTTGAGGACACCCGCACAACTTTTGTGTTTTGTGCAGTCTCAGTTTCCAAGGTGAACATGAGGGAATGAGGCGAAAGCCCTTTCAGTCTCAGCGAAGCACGGGCCCGTGGTCCAAAATGTACTTTTGCCAAGTTAGGCATTTGTTCAGCAGTTTTCATTTGGGCTGCTCATTTTTCATGTTGCAGTGATCAAACACAATGAGTTCTGGCGCAGGAGAATGTGTTATTTTAGAAACCTTTTTTTTTTTTCAATTAAATCATTGTTTTGAAAGTCTCAAGTCAAGTTAAGTAACAAAATCCACCTCCCAGCACCTCTGAAGACTGCTAATTAACACTAGCTGATGTGTATGTGGAATATAATAACAGGTTACCCAATAAGAAAGACAGAACACACAGCTTTTTGGCCCGGAGCTACTGTATGTGCTGGTTTACAACGTGAACGAACCAGCTGTAACAGTGTCACGACCAAAAACCGCTCCAGGCTGTTCGGATGTTCACGATGCATGTCTTTTTCTCATGATCAGGTTTGTAACCTATGCCTGCATTGCTTCAGACTGCCGTTGGTGATCATTACACAACAATATTATGTCACCTGTTATCTTTCTCAGGCATTTTTCTCATGTGTTGGAAAAGCCTTCAGTCTTGGCCTTGGGGGTGCCAGACAGTTTCCTGGCATTGTGAGAATTTTAACAGTCCAAGGATTTCAGCCACATGTTTTTGTTTAGCAACCGCATACTTGCATGTGAAGAGCTTGTTTTTATGTGCTGGATGGAACTATTTTGCGAGCGAAAGACAATAGTATAGGTTTTTCTATTTTCTTGAACGTTTCACTCGAGCCTTGATGATGTTTATTTTGTGGCCGACTGACAAAGAGAGGCACGCTGGCAATAAAACACCCACTGTCCCTTTGATTCTCTGCAAGATTTTCCTTCATTTGTTTGACCATTGTTGGTTATGTCTGTGAAGTCCAAATGAGCCATGCTTGGATGAGTGTCATAAACGCTAGCACCAAATAGGGAAATATTACTACAACCTATAAAAAGAAGTGGAACATGTTTGTGCAGTTGTATTCAAATGTGAACTACAAAGAACAGATTTAGCATAAATGTACTTATTTTTGTCCGTTAGACAAGTACTCGCTTACTGACAGGAACCCCATACAGGTATACTTCCTGTTTGACATGGCAACAGCCAGGCAACACAAATACATACATCTACAGTATCCACTCACTACAACTGATCAAGAAGCTGAAAGCACTTTCAAGTTGTCCGAGACTAATAATTTCTAAACTTCACATTCCTCCCTGCTAAGCTACTTCAGTCACAACAAAGGCCTCAATGTTTTTACTGACTGCCAAGTGGGGAGTTTCTACTACTAGGAGAAGTTGAATACTACTTCACACTGCATTGACAGGAGAAAGCTGTGGGCATGGACTGACAAGAGCTGAATAGAGAGAGCTTTCTGTTCAGTCTCGATTCTAATGTCCCTTCCAGAATAAAACTCTTTAGCCGAGCTGCCGCCCACACATGCTGTCAAAAACAACAAGGAGACAATTCAATTTTCTTGTACCTCCCTTCAGACCTGTGTGGGGGCAGTCACCTCAGGGACTTGCAGGGTTGTAGCGAACTTCTCAGGCACTCTTGACCTCCTGTCTTTATAAGCAGCTTGACTGAAAACCCAAATCAAACCACAGTCCGTATATTCATCGTTTTGTCTCATGTCGCACTGGAAGAGAGTCCAGTAAAAGTAGCAACACCACAATGTAAAAATACGCACAAGTGAAACATGCTTACAGTTAAAAATGTAAAAAGGCAGACAGTAATGCAAAAGAATGGGAACCATAAATATGTAAGCGACATTTTTTGATGCAGCTCGTTGAGTTTATTTATATGCTTCTGAAGAAATTAGCCTTTAACAAAGTGTTATATAAGCTCATTAGAGATCTTGTATTTCAATCTGCAAAGTAAAAAGTTAAAGCTGCTAAATAAATGCAGTGGAGTAAAAAAAAAAAAAGTTTAGTCTAAGTCTAGTTGAAGGCACATTACATTTACTTACATGCAGGTTAACAACATAACAGTCTGGCCCCAAGTACTTAATAATAATGTTTTTTTACTTGGTATTTCAGTTACAGACGTTGACAACTTATCACAGAATGCATCAGTTGCTCTCATATTAGTCACCTTATCAAGTGTGCCCAGATAGCCTGTTACTTAAGTGTTTACTGATGACGTAAAAGCTGTGACATAAATGCGATAAAGAAAAAAAGAGAAGTAAAAGTATAAAGGAGCATGAGGACAGTACTTGAGTAAATTCACTTGGTTTCAGTCCACAGTCCAGAGCTAGCTTTTTATGAATAATGTAAGCTTGAAGCACTTTATCTAAAATGTATTTATATTAAACAAACTAAAGATTTTGACCTCATTAAGGCACATTTTGAAACTCTAAATTAGTCCAGCACTGATGGTAAAACACTGAAATATTTTCAACTCTTCTCATTTTTTAGAAAAGTCCATGCATCAAGATGTTCCAGCTTACAGTCATATTTTAGAGACTCCCTCACAATGCAGAGTTGTTTGGGTAGATTCCTCTTTTAATTGTCAGCACACAAAGGAGTAGGAGGAGTTCGATGGGAAGCAGTGGGAGTGGTTTCGACAGCTGCTTTCTCTACCATTCAAAGTGCAAAAACTGTCTGCGATACCGGCACAAAGGAGAAGCAAGACCGTCTGAGTGCATGAGGTGTGCTGAGTCAAAGCTCCAGAGGCTGTCAGAGGGAAAAACAAACTGAGAGAAGAGAGAGAGAGAGAGAGAGAACTAGATGTGACTCAGTAAGAGAAAGAGAGAGAGAGAGAGAAGGGGGTAGGGGACAGGAAACAGACCCTGAGGACAAATAGTGAAACACACTCACATTGTGACACACTTGAGCAGCAGTTCAACCTACGCTTCAGTTGTGCTCTCAGGCAGGAGCCTGGTGGTTTGTGGTCAGGACCTTTTTTGCGAGATGGAAAGCTAATGACAAGTTTTCTGCCTTGGAGCCGAAAAAGAACAAAAACAAAGGACTGAATTTTGACAAAGACACTGGATTTTTCCCACCAAGGCATCTTTTAAAAAACGGACATGCCATCATCCCTTTTGTGGACTCTGGTGCTGGTGGTGGCTGAGGACTTTTTGAGTGAAAAGAAGTCACGTTTGTGTGACTAATTTATCTGAGTAAGTAAATCTCAGCCTGTAACTTGTGTGGGTTCAGCCTCGTTGAGAGACAGGGCAGGGGGAGGGAAGGACACTCCAGCCTGAATCTCTGTCCTCTGGGAGGAGGTAACCCCCAAAATAACTACATCAAGACAGGGAAGGGAACCATGTTGACCATGTGCAGCGATCCTCTCTAACATGGACAGTTGTGTTGGAAGAAACCTTTGTTCCAATGGCCTTAATTATCAGAGGATTATCTTTCAATGCGCTGTGGACTGTTCTGTGCTTTACTCTCCATTCATGGTGAATTCATTGTTTGAGGCAGTCCTTTCATGATATAGCTATTGTGCATAACAGACACCCCACATCCTTCCACTCTTTGTCTCCCAGAATGTACAACAGAGACAATTTAACCCTGCCAGGGGCTGAAAATATCTCAGCAAATATCTCATCCTGCATCAAGAACGACGGCTTCAAATACCCATTGTACAGTACTATCTTCAGCATCGTGTTTGTGGTTGGACTGATCACAAATGTGGTGGCCATTTACATATTCATGTGCTCTCTTAAGCTGAGGAACGAAACCACGACCTACATGATGAATTTGGTAGTGTCTGACCTGCTGTTTGTCTTCACACTGCCTCTGCGTGTCTTCTACTTCATCAACCAGAACTGGCCTTTTGGGAGCATGCTCTGCAAGGTCTCCGTCTCTCTGTTCTACACCAACATGTACGGCAGCATGCTCTTTCTCACCTGCATCAGCGTGGATCGCTTTTTAGCCATTGTGCACCCGTTTCGCTCGAGGGCGCTTCGGACCAAGCGCAATGCGAGGATAGTGTGTATTGCTGTATGGGTGCTGGTGCTGTCAGGAAGTCTCCCCACAGGGTTCATGTTGGAGACCACCTCCCCGGAGAAACGACAGACTAACGCCACCTTTTGCTTTGAGAACTTCTCCTCCAAGCAGTGGAAGTCTCACCTGTCTAAGGTGGTGATATTCATAGAGACAGTGGGCTTCATCATCCCCCTTCTACTCAACGTATGTTGCTCCATCATGGTGTTGCAGACCCTGCGTCGCCCCCAAACCATCAGCCGTGGTGGGGGAAAGCTGAACAAAACAAAGATCCTACGCATGATAATTGTGCACCTCTTAATTTTTTGTTTTTGTTTCATCCCTTACAATGTAAATTTGGTTTTCTATGCTCTGGTCCGCACTAAAACTTTAAAGGGCTGCTTTGTGGAATCGGTGGTCCGAACCATCTACCCAATAGCCCTCTGCATCGCTGTGTCCAACTGCTGCTTTGATCCCATTGTTTACTACTTCACCTCCGAGACTATCCAGAACTCAATCAAGAGGAAGTCTCAGGTCAGCCGTTCGTATGACGCCAAGTTCTCCGAGGCCCTGCAGTCAGAAACCAGCTCCAACCTGCAGTGCAGCCTGAAGAATATCAAAGCGAAAGTCTTTCACAATGAGTCTTCTGTGTGACAGTGGTTCTGCCACACTCGACATGGGAGAGTTGTTGGAAGAAAAACACACCTATTTGGGACAATGGGAATGGATTTGTTGGAGCGCTTCATGAAGCACCTGCCAGAAGTTTTGATCTGATCTCAGTGTTCATCTCAGGGCAAATGTTTGGACCTGTCACTGACAGTCTCAGCTCTGCAGTATTACTGCTACATGACCCTTTGTTCGCATCTGTGGATTTATTAATTACTACTTACCAATTTCCGTTCCCCGTGGAATATACTGTAATTGTGTTAAGCACAATTAGTCAACTGAAAACAGCAGGACAGTTATGATAATGATATATGCTACATGTTCTTGTGTATCTGTACATTTCTGTGGTAAGTTGTGATGCTAACTTAAGAGTAGTATCTATTACATTAACATAAAGTTATATCATGCTATAGCTTGTACAGAGCTTTGTTGTTGTTGTTGTTGTTTTTATGTGAATTGCAAACAGAAGTGCCTTTTTTTTCCGGTAGCATTTTCAGTATTAATGTCTTCTATAGACCATTAAATGCACTGACACAGATTTCCTCATACTGCACTCATGCCACAGTGATGAATAAAAGTCATGTACTGTTTAAAACAAAACGGCTGCACCTGAAAACTTTTGTCATTTGTATGAAGTGGAATATTAATCATTTAAAATGTTAAACCCTAACATAACATAACATAACATAACATAACATAACATAACATAACATAACAAAACAGGACCAAAATTAAAAATAGCATGTCAGTACAATACCTGTTTATTTACTATGTTAAACCTCATGAAACCTCCTGACAAACAGGCGTGACGCCGCAACATTTTACTGCCGAACCTCTCGTGTTTGTCCTGAATTTAAATGAGGAGGTAGAGAAGTGGAACTACAGCCTGATGGAGTCTGTCTGACTCCCGCTGGGGAGTGCCAGCTTCCTGTCTGTGTCACAACCAGTGGTTTAGGAGAGGAAGTCTTTAATAATGGAATCTAAGAAAAGCAGACTAGACACATTTTCAGGCAAACCGTTAGATTAATATCTATGTAAATGTCGTGTAAGAAGCACCGAGTCACGAACAGCAGAGTGGGAGTAAGAGAGCAAGTGGATCCCTTGGTGCTAGAGGGGAAATAAAGTTGTGTTGTGTCTTTTATGTTTAACTTAACCTAGATTGGAATTCCACTTTATCATCCTGTAAAAAACGTTTTTTCCTCCCCTACAAGGACATGGAGCTTTTAATATCGTCACCGGCAAGGTTGGTTATCTGCACACAGTACGTTCAGTACAGCTGCACAATAAATCAGGAGGCTTTTCATCAACAACAGATTTCAATTCTAAAAGCGGCATCATTAAAACGACTGCTCGCACTATTATGTGTGTAGAAATATAATATTGAAGTCAAGTTTAAATGGAACAAATGTTTGCAGTTTACGAGACAGATGACAGATGTCTGTGAAATATTTATCCTGCTGTGGACAAATTTACAAGTGATATGGCATCAGTGTGGAGTCAACACAGCATGGGAGGGAATAACAGAAAGCACATGGTGCTCCGACTTTATTGACATAGCCTAAAGGACGGTCAGCGGCACTTTATTCACACGGCACCTATAACTCTGGTTCAGAGGCCATGTGAGCGACTCAGGGACAAGGTTAAAGATCTGGGCTTGTTGTGAAAACAAACAAGTATAATTTAACACTGAAGCAGTTCGTATCCTCTGTGCAGGAGGTGCACTGTGTATAAAAGCCGCATCTGAGTTGCGACCACGTAGCCACGTTCTTACTCAGCATCGTGCACTGGGACTCGCTCAGGACTGCTCAGACGTCTTGATAACACATTTAAAGGAGACATCATTGATTGTTCATTACGATGAACTGTATGCATGACTCACAAGGCGTTTGTTTAGCACATACAACCTTTATTTAACCACCAGGCGTTTGTAGTTGTTGTCATCTGGGCCAAAGGTCATGACAGAGACATAGAAGCTGAAACAAAGGAAATCATAGTTTAAATGCTGTTAAGATAAGTAAAGACTATCCACTAACTGTAACTTTGCACCAAGAGCAAATAAATAAAGGCTCTTACTGAAGATTTCTGCATTTTTTTCAGAGATGAACCTTCCTCATAAACAATGATGCAAGAGTTTCTCATTTGTTCCCATTTCACAATGAGCATGTTACATAATATCACAAACATGAAGTAAGACTAAAGTCGTGTAGTTGTATAAGCTCTCTCTGTATCAGAGATCGAACCCCTCATGTGAGCCCAGCAGGCTCCTTTTTTCATACACAACAGTTATCTAATCAGCCTGACCTCTCCTTCCCAGCAGGCCGCTGGGTGAGAAAACACAGACGCCACACTGCTTGTCATCACATACATTCTGTTGTGCACTGCTCCGGTCATTTCAGATGGGAGCGAGCATCAAAGCGTTCTTGTACAATACAAAAGACAGATTGGAGATCTGAGAAGTTTTATTGTGTGGAGAGACGTGATAAAATGATATTTAAAAAAAAAAGGAAAAATCACCTGTGTAAATAAGATTAAAGCATTCAGAAAGAAGGTCTGACATCTAATATTTTTTATCTTTTAATATAAAAAGGCTTCAGGGATACATCATAAAAATAATTTGACTGCTGGAATCCTCCAAGGTCGCAAAACAACAAAACAGTTTTGGCTGAGTATCTGTCTGCATCGGGGTCAGTACAGTCAGTACCATTCGCAGAGTCTTAGTGGAGACAAAAACAAGTCTGGATCTAGCCTTTACGTGTAGCTTCAAGTTCCTATTCCCCTGTGTTACATCCAATGAACCTCTTAATGGCTGCTTTGAAGTTCTGTCAGTCCCAACTGACTGGAGATCCTCTGGTGTGTTGAGAACTCGTGTCAGGAGTGATTTCTGCTCGGGCATAAACAGGGAACCTCAATATGGTGTGTGTGAGCTTTCAGGGAAGATTGGCCTGAGGTCTTCGTCCTCGGATTCACTCCACAGCTTTGGCTCACATGACAAGGGAAGTGCCTGTCCCACTAAATGGATCTGGAGTGGGGGGAGAAGGGGATCCCTGCAGAGCATAATCAACCATTTTCCCCAGCGTGGCTACAGGATACATTTAGGAGGAAATGGCCGTTATTACACTGATATAGCCAGAGCCCATTTAAGCATCTGTGCTACTTTCCCATAATTACACCAAACATCCACATTACCTGGTATTTACAGTTCCACCTTGGTTTTGTGGTAAACAGGTATTATTATTGTGCTATAAAAAAAAATTTGTCGGCCTCTTGGGGGTTGTCTTGCTTGCAAGACAACTTTTCTGGGAAGGAGAAGGCAATAAAAACAAACAATGCAGGAGACAGAACATTGCGTTAAGTAATCATTTGTCAGGATGTGGTCTGACAAAAAAAAAGCGGAGGATCTTACTTATGCTAGGACAACAGCCTCACTTATTCTAAAATCAGAGACAGCACTAAACTAATAACCAGCGGTGGAATGGACTGAGTGTCTGCAAGGAGGGAGGTTGGCTCAATAGCTGCACCAATCAGTCACATGTAATCCTCCTTAACTCCCTGTCGCCTCGGACCATAAACAGTCCTTATCAATCCCCGGAGGAGTTATTTGACCAGATCAGCTCTTGGTTACATAACATCTTAGGAATGAAACGGAAAGCATGAGCAGAATGTTGATAATAAACTCCCTGCACTGGGGTACCATGATGTTTACAAAAAAACATGTACGTGGCACGCCAGTGTCCAGCCTGTCCACAACAGGAACGCTCATGCTCATCTTATATCTGTTTTAGCAACGCAGTCAGGAAATGAAAATCAACTACTTTTGACAAATAGCATGTGCACAATGTCACTCATTGTTCTTCTCGTCAACCGGGCGAGTCTTCTACCTTAAGGCAAAAGTTCAGAGCCTGTCTGTGCCTGAAAATGGTGGCGAGAGCATGCGTGACATTAGTATACAAGAACTTAAGGTGTGTGCTTTTTTTGGCGGATGACGAATCACGGAAAAAGGACTCAAACTGAGAGAAGCCATACAGGGATATGTCGGTTTTGATCAATAACAAATCAAAGGGGAAATTTGTGGCTTCACTTCTTTCACTTTGTGTGTGCGTCTGTGTGTGGGCCGCTATGAAGACATACGAAACACTGAAATACCTCAGAGGTGAATCAACAGCTTCATGTTAAATTGATAAGACACAAGTCGCAGCATGAATTAGTGCTTGTAGGAAGAGGTGTGACGGTTCTGACTAAATCCAACTAGGATTTCCCATACACACTTACTCACTTATTGTGAGTACTCACATCGACACACACTATAACATATTTTTGGGATGACAGATTTATTACCTGGAAACGCCTCAAACTTAATTAAAGTGTTGTGAACTGCAGGTTGTCTCTGCTCTGATACATATACATGTGAGATTCGACAGGAAGTCTTCTGCAGTATTTCACCCTGACTGAACAGTCTGTCGGAGAATAAAAAAAAAAAAGGGTTACGATTAGGTGTGTTCTGCTTGATGGGACATGTTGGGATTTCCTTAGCTGGTAGTCGTTTCTCCGCAAACCCCTGGGGATTTAATGTCTGACCGGCCAATGTGAACACATTAATCCTCCCCTGTAGCTGCAGCTTCTGACTAGACAGGACAACCCACCGGTGCAACTGACAGTCTCATGACAGCAAGGAAGGGTCACTGGGTCAAACCCACCGTAACAGCCACGTGTGCTGTCATAATGCAGGAAAATGTACCTTTTCCATGCAAAACCTAATACATTTATGCACTTAACTGCTGAATATAACATTACATCATTACATTAAAGTGCTTGTACGTTCATTACAAACTTTAAGTAATGCTGTAAAATGTCTTACAGTGTGAAAACTTACAGGGATAAGACTCCAATAAGTTGAATTTACATTATTTACATTATTATTTACATTACCTTACATTATTATAGAACAATAATGTGTTGAAGCACACTGTCACATCTTATACAGTTCCTATGTTTTTTATGACCTGCTTGTTGATACCACGCTTAAGCAATGACTGACTTCTTATCTCTGTGTTTATGGTACATATCTGTGAGTGTTAAACTGAAATGAACTGTGACCACAGAGCTGATCAGAAAAAACTTGAACACACCTATCATGTTTTACACAGCGGCTCCACCAAGCACATGGCAGGATTAGTGATACCCAGGCCCCGCTAATACTACAGCACAGACTCATAAACAAATGCCCATAGCACACTCCACAGCACAACCACACATAAAAGCCAACGCTTATAGGTCAGCCTTGAGGTCAGCATGTTACCCATGAGGAATTTCCACAGAGCCCTTTTAGACCACACAATACTTTCTCTCTTTTCGTCAGCAGTATTCTGTCTCCTTGTTTACCTAACCACAGAAAATCATCTATTTATATCACAAGTGACGCTCTTCGTATCTCCTCAACCCACCCACTGTCTGAGAGCAACAGATCTTAGTGGGATTTAATATTTATTGTTTACTCTATAAATTCAAGTTTCCGCTCAAATTTAAAGATGGTGCGCTTTAAACTACAACTTCCACATCCTTTTGAACCGGGCTTGTGGAGAGGCGCCAAATGTACTGATGCTCGTGGCTTCAGGGTGGGGAGGACACGGCACATTGAGGTCAACTGCATCCAAAAGGAAAACTGCCAGATAAGACCAAGATAATACCACTTGACACAGAGATACCATCAAGCAAGAGAGGCATAACAATCTAATTATTAATACCACATTAAAGGGACATTTTGTCAACAGAACAACAACAAGTCAACAAACAACTCTTTCTGCTTCAACTACACTAGACCGATTTCTATCTTTCTCTATATATTAAAAAAACATTGCTTGTGTAATCCATTCCAGTTAAGTCAATGTGCAACAACATGAACAGTGAAAGAGTATGTTCCTTTATTACATTTCAACACAGAACAGTTTTACGCATCCGCGTGAAACATCTCCGGTGATGCAATCAGTGTTACGTGTGCTCAGAAAATTCTTGAGACATGACTGATTAACATCAGCCATCAGCTGAAACATTAACTAACCTCATTTATCAGTCTGTTTGGTTTGTTCTGTGTGGATGCAGTTTTAGATTAATGAGATATGAATACAGCATCACATTTGATTCAGATTTGAATGAATCAAACTCAACAATGAGCTTCACTGATAAACAAATGTAACAGACTGCATCACTTAAATAATCTTGTGCTGCTATTCTATCTAAAAGGTGAACTAAAGTGCGAAGCAAGCCTGTGCGTGTGTTCATGGCAGTGGTTTCCCTACATCAGATTCATGCAGCCAGTGCAACAAGACTCATAAAAACCACAGTGCCTTTCGTTGGGTTAAAAAGATAGTTGGTGGAATGACCTGTTTTCAACAGAAAAGGTGAAAGTGCAGCAAGTTTTAGGTGGGTGGGAGGCAGAGGCGTTAGAAAATATTCTTTCCTGATTAGGAAAGTGATAAACATGCAAGATTTTATCTTCTACTTTGGCACGAAATGAAAATGAAATGTAAATGAAATAAAGTCCAAGAGTTCAAGCTGTATGCTGTACTTGTGATGCGTTTTTTCACCTTGACGTTCTCACAGTTTGTTCAGTGATATCTGAAAATTTGATGCATGCAAAGCCGGCGTGGGACATAGAAGGACGACGTCACATTTCAATACGCTTAAATGAAACAACGTACTTCCTGCTAAGTAAACTGTATCTGAGTTAGCAGTGGAAAGCTACTCTGTTGAAGGTCTTGTCTGCTATTGATCTATTATTGGCTAAAAGGAAGGATGGCAAAGGGAGAAGCCAACAGAGCCTGTGACCCTGTCTAAAGGTGGATCAGGACCCATCAGGATTCAACAGGCGTGTGAAGTGAAGCACAAACAATAGCAGTGTTTAAAAAACTGCAAATTGCCCAACAACCCGGCACTGAGCCCACACTGTCTCACTTCACATAACCTGAGATCCAAATTTAACTGTTCCTGACCTTTTTACTTTGAGCGGCTGATGAATTACAGAGCTCGTGCTTGGCCACGGCGGTCTCTATTGTCTGATACCGAGCAACAAAACACTGGCAGGAGACAATGGAGGGTCACTGCAGAGGGCTCGAAATAATCATAACAATGACAGCTCCCATATTTATAGTTGCAAAGAGACTCCCAACTGCAACGGCTAAGTGCTTTGTTATTAACAGGAAGAGCTGCTCCCCGTGAAGAATAAACAGCGCTTCGCTTTACTGGGTGAGTCATGGTGGAGGGTTTCATTGTTTCCCTTCTCTGTGTGGTTGATACCAGTGAAGCTATAAATGTCTAATAAACCCTCAAATACAGTCTGAAACTAATGTAGCTGAACGTCTGTAAAAAAAAAAAAAAAACTGAAAGAGTTTGGTAGAAAATGCCTTTCTAAGCATCAGTAGCCAGACAGAGATCACTGGGTCATCTTCCATCTGCGGAGCTCTTCCTGAGTGAAGCTGGGGACGCTCAGAAATCAGGCCACAAAAACAGGCGCTGTGACAGGCAGACAAAAGGGGAACAGATATTGCAGATGACAAGCAGATATGTTGTGATGACGAGCGTGATGACAGAAAGAGGGGGTCGAGGTGTGCAGACAATCTCCCCAAAAACCTAAATGAAAGGCCTTTCCGTGCATCATTTGATAAGAAAGGAAGTTACTTGATTGTCTGCTATCAGGTCACCAGGATGAGCAGGAACAAAATCAACGAAGCACTTGAGATAAGACGTCTGAGCGGTAGGTGCAACCTTACCGTGCCTCTGAGTAGATACAGGATGTCACACATTTTTGAGTCAGATTCGAATGTATAACGAACAGAGAAAAAGGAAACGCTACATTACCATGTGCATCTCAGTTCCACTGATTTCTCTGTGCTCAGTCAGCTCACATGCGAGGCTCCGCATGCGAGCGTTGTGGTTTTGCTTGTAGCTACTTGACAGAAAACACAGCAGCGAGGTCACGGGAGGTGTTGGGACCTCGGAACGACACTTCTTCAGTTCTCAGGGTTCTTTTTCAAGTCAGTGAGTTGTTGATTTGACCAGTTTTTGATCGCACACCATCACAGTGTAGGAGTGTTGCACAGAAGAGCAATCCATTCAAAGAGAAATGTCTTTTTTGACCCATTTATAGCCAATGAGATACAACAGACACGACTTCACATCCTTCCTGCAAGAGGAAGCTCCTGTTCATCTGCTTTGTTTGGCTGTATATTTTCTCAACTACAACTTCATAAAATTGTTCCGTCAGGATTTTTTTCTTTTCAAGCCCGCTCCTGCACCCTTGACCTAACAGTAAAAGGACTGAACACAATAACAGGAACACCTGCGCAGTTTCATGCATAGTCTGATAGCAATAAATCCTTTAGTTTATGAAGTCTAATTTGTTGAGACTTTGCTCGAGAGGCTCATTTCTGAGATGTTATGGTGAGGCCTCATTTCCTGTCTTATTATATTAGTGGCACTCAAGAGTAATCTGAATATAAATCAAGGAGGGAAATCAAGAAAAATGAAGTGATTAAGCACACAAAAAGTCAATTTATTGTATGCACTGCGATGTTCTGTTATTTTTACGAGCTCCTCGACCTCAGCTGCCGTTTGCCTGCTTGCACAGGGTTACTCCTTCTAGGACAACAAGTCTTATGTCAGACTTCCAATGTCAATATTACATGTAGACCAAACTCTTTAGAGCTCTTACCAGTATTTAGGGCTATTAGATATAAGCATTTTGCATATTGGTGCAGTAAGTTTGGGGAACATAAACATGCTTTAAATATATATTTTTTAAATGCTCAAAACAACAGGCTTAAATTTAAAACAACAACAACCTTTCACCTAAATAAAATGCAGTGGAACATTACAAAGGTTTCCTGATTTACATCAGGAAATATATGAACAAAGAAGAAGCAAACAAACCTCAGAATCTGACCGAGCATTTTCTTTGCCAACTTGACACTTTTTGATACTCAAAGCTGTGTCCCGAGTACTGAGCTTCAATAAATGAACTATTACAGCCCTTAATAACACTTCTTTGTATACCCCACTCACACACCCCAGACCCCTCAGTTCATATTAGATGCCTGAGCTACACAGATGCTGTCTAGCTCGTCATGGACACTGATGGGAGACCCTCCTATCTGCAGGACACACAGCATCGCAGTGTTGCAGCTCTTCTGTGCTACACCACTTCATCTGTATCTTTGCTAAACACGGACATCTTTGGAGGTACAAGGGGAAACATGGGACAGGCAGGGGACTATAGTGTGTGAGCCCTGGAGGGGGGATTCAGTGTGGCTTCGAGATAAGGGACAAGCTGCAGCCCCAGGCTTCCTCAATAAAACACATCATGAGCAGATATCTGGCAAGAGACTCTCATATAGTCGAGTCCTCTTGTCAGCCAATGGGAAAGGAACCTTGGCAGCTGGATAATCCATCCGTGGTGTGGCTGTTGGTGAATCAGCATCATTATGGTTTTGTTGACTCAAGGGTCTAGTATCTATATCCTGTTAAGCCCGAACTGTCATGGGCGAGGCTCAGCTTTTGTTTTACTGTTGCCAGATGTGATTAAGCTATTGTGTGCTTTTATTCTACGCTGCAGAGCTTTTAATTGGCAAAACAAAGGGAGTAACAGGCTCTACTTGTTCTCTTACGTTAGATGTCTTTATGCTCTGATGGCTACCAAAAACCCAAGAACGTAGTCCCTTAAATTCACATATAAGTGGAGGGTAGAAGGGAGGATTTATGACTACATTCTGGAGGATTTCAACAGGTTTAATGATAACTGAACCAGATTTTCACTCCTTTCTACAAAAAGCTTCATAACAGTGATTTCAACTCCACCTAGTGGCGCATAATCAGCAAAGAGCAGCACTGTCATCTCTGTGTCTGCACTGTTGTGGTCACAGTAAATTAAAGACAACACATCATGTCTAACCAAGAGGAATAAAACACAAAGAATACCAATGACAGACCATGTTTAGTCTACTTTTGATATTGCAGAGGAAACAGATATCAAACAGTGCGGGCAGGCTCAAAATCGTGTGACCCCACAGAGACCCTGCTGCTCCGAGTCTAATATTTCCTGCTTTCCCGACAAGCCAAACAGAAGCTTCCAGACGGCTTCCATCTGCTGGGAATGTTATCACTGGTAACCTGAACGGTGCCCAGCAGATGTTCACATCAAATAAGAGACAGAGCACACAGACACATCACAAGCATCTTGATGTAAAGAAAAAAAGGTTTTATGACAACTAGTTGAACAATATTCAGTTGAAATGTGTTTCATATTTCATAAAAAAAACTTTGTCAGAGCTTAACTGGATTTTTGTAAACTTGTACATAACCTGCTATACATGATATAAATTACTCCTCATTTAAAACCAGCAATGCCTGGTCTTATATACATCAAGTTAAATGATTTTTGGCATATGCACACAGTTTGTGTTTTCAGCTAATGTAAACACAAGGACAGCTTTGTGATAGTATCCGCTGAGGGAGGCTTTAGTGTTCCGAAAACATTTTGTCAAGTTCATCTATCCAGTCACTTGGGTGTTCTTCCTCAAAGTCTCTGTGGAGAGAAGACGAGCTTTGTTTTGGTAATAGATCACAAATTATACAAACACAACATACATTCAACAGAGCAGAACAGAGATTCATACAGCACTCTCTCTACGCATTAATAATTGATGTGAATTTAAATGTGAATAATGTTTATTTTGTCAAACGCTACGAGTCATATTTTTTTTATGTTTTATTTTACAGCTTTAGAAGCTTTAAAAAGTTATTTTGAAAAAAGTAAAATTGACCCATGAGTATCATACAATTCCAGTCAACTAACAAATTTAGCCCTTAGTATCTTTGCAAGATTTGTACATACAGGGCCACACGGTGCCAACATCAACCATCAGGACGTCTGAATAAAACCATAAACCTACAGGTTTACCTTTTTATCCTGCTGATCCACTGTACGACCAGTCAGATTAGACAAAATATGCTCATCATCATCATTATCAGTAAGTCAAGGTCGCTTACGTGTCTTCATCATCAGAGCGAGGCTGAAGCCGGTCCTCATCTACGGCCACTTCCGGCTCAGGGCCGTCTGTGTCGTCACCCTGTGGCTGGGAGAGGGGTCCCACCAGTGGGTCATCGCCTGAAAACAGAAAGCACAACACCACAGAGAACCATTTATATCATCCACAACACTGATGTATTCACATTAGGAGTGAAATGTATAATAATATTTTGAAAATATCCACAGGTTATATTTACTTGTGTGTTTTAGGAAGGCTGATTATATTAAAATGAATTCAAATATCAACAGACCTCCTTTGTTTATTAAAAAGGTGCTGAAGGCTCTTTGCAGCTGGGCCTTCTCCAACATATTCAGAAGCCTCTCAGGAGGATCCTTGTCCCATCGCCTCCTCTGCCTGCCGTCCTTCTGCCCCGCTGACACACCTGGAAGAACAGAATTACATCTCATATGTTCTGATACAACATCAAACCTGTCCAAACTTATAAGGGAGTAAAAAAAAAAACCGCTGCTATCATACTTCCATGAGTAGAGCCAGCGAGGGGCCGGCTGTCTGATGCCATGCTGTCATTTGAGATGAGGCTTGCGTTGGCTAACATCTGCATCACAGTGTCCGACGGCTCAGTCGCCCACTGCTTTCGAGGACCCGGCTCTCTGCTTTCACAGCAGGCTTCAGGTAACTCCACACCTGAGGTAAAATGTTACTCATGATTATTTTTTTCTTATTTGTTTTTTTTTGTTTTCAAGAGTGCCCTGACAAGAAATCACATTTCTATTCCGTTCACAAGAACCCAGAGGGTTTAGAAAAAATGCAAACAAAGTAAAAATGCACTCGCTACAAGCAATGTTGTGGTTACAACGTGCTCGTAATCATAAAGATGTTTCACTTGCAACAGAAATAAATTATTCATGTTTCTTTTTGCATTTAGTGTCAGTTCCTCCTTAAACAAAATGTCTCAGAGTGTTAGAGAAACAACTCAGATGATACTCCTCCTGTGTTTTGGGAATGGCAGCAGTATATCCTGTTGTTATACGCTTGTGTTGACTTTGACTTTGACTCCACCTTCAAATGTCGATGTTTTTATTAAACTCTTCTCTCCCAGAAGATCAGCCACCTTCATCCCCTCTTCTCTGTTCCATCGACCCGGGCGCCTGCCCCGTTCCTCCGTCTCAATCGCCTGTAAAAGATGAGCGTGAGCTTTGCGGACCATCTGAACTAACAGCAGCTTGTCAAAGGTCAGATTCCACGAAGGGGGTCACAGCAGGCTGGGGAAATTGTGTAAGAGTTTAAATTCTCACTTCGACAACATGTGGTGACAGTGTGTCGTTATGATGAATGGGCAGCCATAAACTCACTTCAGGTTCAACTGCTTGAGTGACTGTCACTGTGCAGGAAGCTGAAAAGCTGCAGTGAGTGTGTGGGATTTAATGGATCTAGTGATGTAGATGCTGACTGCAACCTCCTCGTCTCCCTGAAAGAGGATCTGTAGCCTCTATAGATAGAAAAAAGCTTATTCTAAGGCAACAAAAACATAATGATTCTCATTTTCAGGAGATTAGACACTAATGAAAATACAGTTATCTGCCACAAGCCCCCTAAATCTTACACATTGGACCTTCAAGTGCACAGGTAGTGTCTGTGTTTTTACCTGGCAGGGCAGATGTGTTCGCAGGAGTTTGGAAACCCGGTGACAGGTCAGGATGGTATGCAACGATGGCCTGTCTTTTGGGTTTGTCTTGAACATCTGCTTGACCAAATACTGCAGCTCATAGGGCAGATAATTGGGGAGGGGAGGGTACGCACCCCGACACACCTTAAGAATCAGGCTCTTCCAGCTGGACGCCTGGAACTGGACACAAGAATAAGGTGTGTGAGCCACAAAAAAAATACACATCAGATAATCCAATTCAGCTGAAGATACTGGACCTCCATCATTCCACAACAATGCTCTGCAGTATCTCACTGTGCTACTTCATGTAATGCATTCATTGACAATATTTGGACAGAGGCCCGCGGTCAAACCCGCGGTACATGGAGAGTGCAGGGAGGGGTAATACCGGGTGTCGCAGGGTGCAGAGCTCGTAGAGAACGCAGCCCAGAGACCACACATCACTGCAGAACACAACAACACAGAGACGGTTATTCATTCACATCAGACGTTCGTCATGTACTGGCACAGTCAACAAAGATACAAGACCGGTTAACCCACGCATGAGTTACATAACCACAGCTGAGCACAGAACACAGAAAATTTATGAAAAACATTCACAAGCTTTGTTAATCAAGCCCGGAAGGGATAGCCTAAACAAACATGGAGATTTTATAGTGCATTCTTCATTGTTTGTCTGGTCATTGACTGTGAAGTCTCAGATATCAGAGTTTCCCTTTAAAGCACTAATGAGGGAAACACATTGCATATGATAAAACACTTCTGGAGTATGTTAAAGCTGCACTGCTGGTGTCGTACAAACATGCATACTGTAAACATTACATAATGTGTACTTTCTGTAAACAAACAAACAAACAAACATATGTATGGTGTATGTAAAAATACGGAAGTGTATAGTCTTTAGGAGCCGGTCGAACCTCTTATTGTTGTATGGCTTGTTGTCCCAAATTTCTGGAGCCACATAATACGGCGTCCCAACATATGCATGAGCGTAAGCCTTCGAGCTGCAACACAATCACAAATAAATATAGTCAAGGTTAGAGCATAATAGCAGCAAATCAAAGCACTGAGCATTAACTTAAAATAGGCAAACACAACTGTTGACTTGATCTTCCTGTACCTGTTCAGAACACATGCTGAACCAAAGTCCCCGAGCTTGATTGTCCCATTATCTGTCAGGAAAATGTTCTGGGTAAAGGAAATGACAGGAGAAGTGATGACTTAACATGTAGTACAAAATAAAAAGCAGTGTAACCAAGGCAAAATGATGATATTGTGCAATTAATGGGAAATAATAATAATTATCTCATCACTGTACATTTCACTCCAGCGCTCGCTGCATGCGTCCAACCGATACACTAAATTATTGACTGCTTATTTAATTCAATTCAGAGAACAAACATGAATTCATAATACCTGTTCTAATGGGTCAACACATTTCACTATAAAATCTATTAACATGTATACTTGTAATAAACTACAATGATTAACTAGAGGTGACTGTACCTTGGACTTCAGATCTCTGTGCAAAACCCGTTTATCATGGATATACTTTGCGGCGGCACACATTTGAGCAAACCACCTCAAGACCTGAAAAAGATTTCAGTGAAACAAACCTTAAAAAAGGAAGGAACGACAGTCACATAACACTGTGAGAATAGTTAAATTCAGTCGAGGCCTACATCATCGACGCAGAACTGTGTCGTTTTCTGTTGGCGTATCCTCTGGAGCAGGTCTCCACCGCTGCAGTACTCCATAACAATACACAGGAGGTCATCAGCTGAACAAACACAATCACATTGCCTATTCAAACAATAATAAGAGTCTAAAATGTTTTGTAATACGTCTTAAAAGAGAGTGTTATTGTGTATGTGTGTGTGTGTGAATACCTTCAAATGCCTCCCTGAAGGCCACGATATTAGGATGTTTCATTCTGGACAGCAGGACTGCCTCTCTCCTCGAGTTCTCCAGTTTGGACTTATTCTATAAAAATGCAAAATACAAGCATGAATGCATTTTTTTTTTTTTATTATTATGCAAAACAAACAGCATCCACTCTGTCTCTGTGCAGGCACCACAGTCTGCTGTGTTATCAGCACAGTGTAAATAACATTTCCATATCCGACCCCCAGGCTATAACATAACAGTCTGAATTTAAATACAGTGTGCAGAGCTTTACTCAACATGCTGGTGCAAATGCAGCATTTATGTTTAATTTACTATTTAGTCACTGATATGATGTGACTTGCTGCACTGATGGATGGATGTGAGGGTGAGGATTAAATAACTATATAAATATTTGTTTGCAAATACCTTTGGCAGCTGGATTTCTTTGACCACATACTTCTCCTGGGTGCTTTTACACCGGACTAACAAAGCCCGGCCGAATGACCCTTCACCGATGACTTTGTGGAGTGAGTATCTCTCCATGGAGCTCCTTCATCAAGGATCAAGAGGATAAAAACTACTAATTTATATATATTTTTTAAAAGAGACTGAAACACCTGAACGCGTGCTGTTTTTGTTTGGCCGCTACTTCCTTATTATTGCGTGACGTAGGTAAGAGACACACCTGTACCGTGCAGCAGAGCCGCGAGATGGCGGTAGATCACAGTCTGTGACTCCTAAGATAGGTTTCTATAGAGACCATAATATGGTGCCATGTTAGTCAGATCATCTCATATTAAAGTATCCTGATTATCTTTTATGTTATTGATCAATTATGTAATGTTAGTATGTATATAAATCTGGATTTTAATAATGTTTCTCTTATATGTCTGTCCTTATGTCTATAGTACATAGTCCGGCTCCTGTTCTGGCACGACATCGGCTCTGCTACCTGTCAGCATTTGCCCACACTCAGGGCATGAAAACCTCCTCTCACCTGTGGTACAAACACTACCTCCAAACACACTCCTCTGGTACTCTGAGCTCACAGTTCCTTGCAGGTGAGCACAAGGTAAATAAAGGGCGTCAGCTGACCAGAGAGACCACGTGGTTTTTCTTCAAGAGCCCGGATAGCTCAGTCGGTAGAGCATCAGACTTTTAATCTGAGGGTCCAGGGTTCAAGTCCCTGTTCGGGCGGAAGTTTTATCCAATTTCAAGTGGATGGAGGACACAACTTACCTTGCTGGAAAGAGAAAAGCATCCTTGGGTCTGTCAGAAAGCAATCTGTAGGTGCAGCTGAATGAAGACTGTAACCTCTTGTCTCCTAGTTCCTAGTTTATCTTTAAGACATTAAAGATCATGGTTCAACATTTCTGTTGTTTTTTTTTTAGGCAGGACTGTGTAAATGCACAGCCAAGGTCATAAGACCCAATACTTTTTCACATCAGCTATTCTGACATTAAATAGTCCGGTCAACGCGGGTGTTACCAATGACACTAATCAAGATATAACATAAAATCAGTCTACAGGTAAAGCGATGAGACGGAGAGAGAGGGACCACGTGATATTGCTGCAAGAGCCCGGATAGCTCAGTCGGTAGAGCATCAGACTTTTAATCTGAGGGTCCAGGGTTCAAGTCCCTGTTCGGGCGCAAGTTTTAGACAATTATAAACGGACCTTGTAGGTAAGAGGAAATCACTCCAACTATAGATGAGGCTGAATGTTGAGCCTAGTCACTGATCTCACATGACAATCAGCAGCTTCCCTGTGAAACAGATGTGTTTTTAAGAAAATGAAGATCCTGAGTATTAACTCTGAATCAATGCAGAAAAATAATGAGGTCATAAGTCCTAATCCTTCCCAGAGAAAGTTTTGCTCAGACACCAATTTGTATTCGTAAAAATGATGATTCTGCTGAGGGCTTTTTAAAATCAAATGGATTATTTAATGTATTATTAATGGATGCCAAATTCAGTTAACATTGAACATCATATCTAGTGTGTGTGAAACAGTAGAAGAAATTCCTTGTATGCTTATAAAATCAGCTATATTACCAGAAACAATGCACACACAAAACAACCTGACTGTGCTCACATGGCTCTGTTTGAATGTAATTTCTGCCATGCATACATCCATATGGGATATGAAAATCACATCACCTGTGGTAATGCTACGGAGACTTGCACGAGAAGATGTATTGCATTGCGTCGATAATGTAATACTGAGTAAAGACAATGCAGTCTTTGACATTTACTGTGATGGATCACACAACTTAAGCAACTCCCAAGAGTCTGATAATAGATTTTCATTACCCACCACAATGAGTGGAGACCACTGATTGGGCACTACTTCCTTATTATTGCATGACGCAGGGCGAGGCACACCTGTACTGTGCACCTGGGCCGCTAGATGGCAAAAGTAGAACACTGAGTTAGAAGAAATAAGCTGAAATGTGATGAGACATGTGAGTTAAGTAGAAATACGTGTAAACTTCTCAAGAGCCCGGAGAGCGGTACTTGGGTACCGAGCGTCTGTATAATCTCCTCCAATCACGTTGCCCTATTTCCATCTTTCTTCATCTTTCAGCCAATCACAGTAGTCCTTCTCCAAAATTGATGGGACGGACCAATCACGGCCCACCATTTCCATCTTTGCCATCAGCCAATCACAGTGGTCCTTCTCCAAAATTGATGGTACGGACCAATCGCGGCCCACCATTTCCATCTTTGCCATCAGCCAATCACAGTGGTCCTTCTCCAAAATTGATGGGACGGACCAATCACGGCCCACCATTTCCATCTTTGCCATCAGCCAATCACGATGGTGCTTCTCCAAAATTCAGTCGGCTGGACTTCAGGTGTCTTTAGACACCTGTGGAGACTTGCACAAAAAGATGTATTGCAGTGCGTCGATAATGTAATACTGAGTAAAGATAATGCAGTCTTTGACATTTACTGTGATGGATCACACAACTTAAGCAACTCCCAAGAGTCTGATAATAGATTTTCATTACACACCACAATGAGTGGAGACCACTGATTGGGCACTACTTCCTTATTATTGCATGACGTAGGGCGAGGCACACCTGTACTGTGCACCTGGGTCGCTAGATGGCAAAAGTAAAACACTGAGTTAGAAGAAATAAGATGAAGTGTGATGAGACATGTGAGTTAAGTAGAAATACCACGTGTAATCTTCTCAAGAGCCCGGACAGCGGTACTTGGGTACCGAGCGTCTGTATAATCTCCTCCAATCACGTTGCCCTATTTCCATCTTTCTCCATCTTTCAGCCAATCACAGTGGTCCTTCTCCAAAATTGATGGGACGGACCAATCGCGGCCCACCATTTCCATCTTTGCAATCAGCCAATCACAGTGGTCCTTCTCCAAAATTGCTGGGACGGACCAATTGCGGCCCACCATTTCCATCTTTGCCATCAGCCAATCACGATGGTGCTTCTCCAAAATTCAGTCGGCCGGACTTAAGGTGTCTTTAGACACCTGTGGAGACTTGCACGAGAAGATGTATTGCAGTGCGTCGATAATGTAATACTGAGTAAAGACAATGCAGTCTTTGACATTTACTGTGATGGATCACACAACTTAAGCAACTCCCAAGAGTCTGATAATAGATTTTCATTACACACCACAATGAGTGGAGACCACTGATTGGGCACTACTTCCTTATTATTGTATGACGCAGGCAGGGCGAGACACACCTGTACTGTGCACCTGGGCCGCTAGATGGCAGTGGATCATAATCTCTAAATCCTTCATTCGGACTCATTTCATATTTTAATTAATTAAGTGTTTTTAATTAAGTGTTTTTATAATATAGAAGATAACGTCTTTACCATTTCCTCTTCATTTTGTAATGTTATTATGTGTGCACTTTATGTTCTGTTCATAATGTTGCTCTACCATATTTGCCCCTCCTTTTCGACAAACCTGTTCAGTAAATGAAGTTGAACCTTCTCATAAAAGTAGGTTTGGACCTGATCAGTGTGGATTTCCTCCCCTGACCCAGCCAGTCCACTGAAGTGCAGAGAAACTGCATGCTCTGCTGCAGAAGAAGCATCAGATGCGTGGAGATAATGTGTACCATGACTTGTAGGGTCGTGTAATCGTGACAAAAGTAAAATACTGTCAGATGAAATGTGATGAAACGTGAGTAAAGTAGAAATACCACGTTTGCACATGTTCAAGAGCCCGGATAGCTCAGTCGGTAGAGCATCAGACTTTTAATCTGAGGGTCCAGGGTTCAAGTCCCTGTTCGGGCGGAAGTTTTAGACAACTTCAGGCACTTCAGATTAAACTCAAAAGATCCCTGCCGTCCTGCAAAGGCTAAACCCGGTGTAGATAATCGCATGGATGAAGACTTGCTGGTGAAACGGACCAGCCGAGGTGAAGCAAGGGAAAGCAGGATGTGGGTGGAGCTGAATCAAACACACAAGAGAACCAATGACTTCCAGACTAACAGATGTATTTAATGTAAAATGATAAAAAAAAATCCTATTACAGCAACACATGCACATTTGTGTGAATGAAGAGCTGTAGTCTGAGTTCATGAGTCCTTTCTCAGGCACCGAAAGCAATCTGTTCTTTTAAGTTTGTTCACATTGATTTATTCATTCATTGTGTCATTATAGAGAGACAGCTGATTTCTGTTCTTTTTAAACAGTCAAAGTTAAAAGCATCGAAATCAGCCTCCAAAGCCCACCTTGTGTGATTGTACATTCCCAGAAACTGTACAGACAACCTGGGTGTCCTCATTAGTAACCATGGCTCAGTTTGAATGTCTATTTCATACGTCTATTGGTCTCATATATATTCATGTATATATATATAAGATATCACATTATGCGACAATGCTGTGCAGACTTGGAAAACCATATCCTATCTTCTGTTATAAGAGTAGCAGTGTGTGCGTCGTGGTGTGAAAGAGTGACGGTAAATGTGAGCAGAGCAGTGAATTTGTCAGTCTGGTACTGTACACTGTAGGTTACAGTTTGTCAGTGAATGCAGGCTGCAACTTCTCAAGACCAAGCACTATCTGAAGTGCTATCTACAGTGAGAAAACTAAACGGAGGCACCAAAAGCAAATAGATTAGAGTTGAGTCAAACTGTGCTATGTAGTGGAAATACAGCTTTTAGTTTGTTCTGGGCCGTTGTAGAATCACGACCCACTTTATCGAAAACACAACTATTCTCAGGTCATCACTCACAAATGGAAACAACATGAATATTATAGTCAATTACTGCCAATAGTTGCACTTAAATATTGCTGATCCTTTAGCCAACTTTCAAGAGACAGCTAATAGACACATTAGTATTGTATGGAGACAACTGGCTGACACGAACAGCAGGAAAAAAAATACACCCCAAATACGTATAGCATGCATTTGTACAGGGTCAGCACAAATGCAAATTGTGTGTGTGGTTTGTAGTTAAGGAGCTGAAACTGGAAAACACAACGCCATCGCCTTTCATGTTCAGCAGAATCCCCCTAACATCTTGTGCAGCATAAAGCAAGTGCTTCATCGCCAAATTATTGCATAGCGGGTCTAATATTTGTCTCATTACGTCCTGTTTTCTGCTCTCTGGCAGTGCTCTGGTGGCACCTATCAGCAAATAGCCTACCACAGGAGGAAAATAAGGGCAATAATGAGGTAAATATTGGGCATGGTGCAACAGTTTGTCTACAGTTCCTGGATTGTGCTGCACTAGCTGTTTGGAGATAAGTGATGGACGTTTCTTGTGCTTTTATTGGAGCTGTAAAAAAGATGTTGAGGTTAACTTAGTTGGGAAAGAAGGCCTGTACAAAGCTCAGTGGAGCTTCTGTTAACAAATGGGGATTAACTAATATTTTAAACAATTAGCTCTTCACTTTGCAATATAGAATTTAATGCAAGTATCGAGGTAAATCACAAAGTTGGCTTGATTATACCTATACCAGTATTTAAGGATCAGTAAACTTTGTTCTACAAATAAAACCTGAATAAACCGAGCGTGACGCAATCACATTTTTAACCTCAAATAGCAGCTTTCTTTTGTCCAGCGTAACAAAATGGTGTTTGTATAATTGACTAAAGTACAACAATGTCAGACTGGTGAGGAACTTACACATGGCCAGCTATCTAATCATTAATAACTAACAGGGTGCAAAATTTACTTTTTATGTGGATGTTCAAATTTTACCAGTATTTGGCTGCTGAAGGACCAAGCTGTGCAAATATAGTGTTTGTGTGTGTGACAAAATATTTTATCTGTGATGTGATAGGACTGATAGGATAGGATAAATATCATATTTCTACAAGAACGGATACTGCTGTACGTGTTTGTGCTGCTGAGAGCATTTGAATGCAGAATCATAACATATGGTATCAGTCAGACGCTGTGACACTTCTAGTTTGAGCTGCTTCACAAAAAAAAAAAAAAGACATATGACTGACATGAGGCAGCTGTGAGGCAATAAAAAATCAAAGTGAATGACATTCAGAGTCTCTAGTGTAGAAGTTTCTCAATCCTCGGGTCCGACATGCGGGCCGGTGATATACAAACCTGGTCATTAGAAATAGTTGACTTGACGTTTTTAAGATTCCCTCTATATATTAAAGTCAGGACTTCATTCATGTTCTTGAAAGAGAAAACAAAAGTACACTTTATTCACATCACATCTTGATAACTCTCCTGGGGCCATGAGAAGTTTGGGGCCAAAATGTGGCCATGGGGCAAAAAAACAGACACTTTCTACAAAAGATTTTCTGTGATGTGAAAATGTTTTCAGAGAACGTTGCTCAGGTTATAAAATTAGTCATTTTTAAGGTTCATTTAATTTTTTATGTTTGAGGTTGAAAATAAAACATCTCCTCTAACATAAAACACATTGATATCTTGCAGACATACTTTCTAGGAGAAGCGTACATTATGTTAAAAGCCATCAAAGAGTCCTTCATGGGGATGGTAGCAAGTCCACTGCGCCTGAGAAAGCGTTTTTGTGAGTCATTCAGAAACCCATTAAAAGACAGAGAAAGATATAATATTTAGTGGTTTATTATGAAACATAATACATGTACAGATATTGTTGCAATATAGTGTTACTTCAATATCTGTTTGCCCATATGAGACATTTTAGTGTATGAGAGAAACGAAGATGGCAGCGTTAAATGCTTAAATTAATGCGCCTGTGAGAAATTAGATAATGAAAATGGAAAATTACGAAGAGCATGAATTTGTGTTCAGAGTGATGCGGCTGATATAATAAGCCATCTCATAGAGGAATTTCTAAAGATGTAGCCTGATTCCAAACCACTGGATCGCTGCCAACGTCTTAAAATTGTTCAGCGATTCAAACAGAATGGATAAATGAGCTGAAACCAAACGGCGATTCAGACTGATTATCTGGCTATTAAAAACGGACATCAAAGAAACAAAACCGTCATCTGTTATGCTGTGAAGCTGCTTTGTGGATGGTGAAGGTCACTTTGTGGGACGACCCAAAGTTGAGCTAAACTTTAAGGCCCATCTGAGCATCATATAACAGGTTTTTATCACCGCTCTTAACCTGAGAGCATATGTTGAATCCCGGACACTGTCACCTTGTCCTTCTTTTTCAGTTCATTGTCCTCACTGTTGTTTATCTGTTTATCCTTCACAGGCTTTGGGGATGGATCAGACAACACTTACAGCACCACCATCCTCCTGTATGTTAGCTGGTGAGAGCTTCGGGGAGCTCAACAACAAATATCAGGCGTGCAAAGGAGTGGAAATATACCTAACAATATGATTATCAGTTACCTAATAAAGTTTTAGTGAAACAGCTTCAATCCTTCCTGGAATGCACCAAAGTCTGAACCTGCGTGTGGTTGGATATTAAACTGCTCTTCAGGAAGAAAAGCCTACGTACTGCTTCTGTAAAACCTTTCAAAACAAGACGTATGATTGGACGAATACATTTGAACAAACTCTCAGTAATAACATAAATCTAAAGAGACAAAAAAAACATAAAAAGACAAGATATCAGTTTTTGAAAGTGTGTAAAGAAAATCCCAACAAGATTATATGAAACCATATTTGACCTTTAAAGTTATCAAAGGATAAAAAAACATTGATTTTTTTTTTCATTCTCAGTACCTGGGGAGCAGACGGACATACAGCTTTGACATCACCTTATAAAGACGTGGGCATCATCTTATTGCAGTCATGTTAGGAGAAACACTGTCCTCCCCTGACATTCTGAATTGTTATTTATGTCTGCACAATAAAGCCATGCATAATTCAGTTTGAGGGCAAAGTAAATTACTGGACCTTCCCGGGAGAAACAACAAAGTGGCAGAAACTTTGGAAAGAAAACAGGAGTGTTGGCACATCTGTCCATATGCCACCATTGCCATAGTGCATTTTATTTTTTTATGTGATATTTTCCAGTACTCAGAGACTTGTGTCTGTGGTATTTTGGTACATTTACCACAGGATTGCGCCACATGCAGGACGTGTGGTCATTTACCACTGAACCTGTGGTACAATGCTGTGGTAGATGTCCCAAATTCCACACAAGTCTCCGTGTACCACAGAAATACCAGAGGAAAATGTCACAACAGCACAAAGAGTACAAGAGAAAGTTACCTCAAAACACTTTGGGTACCAGGAACATGTTATTTGATATAACTGGGAGTTCTTGAGAAAAATATCAGGCTCTTTTAAATGCTTGATTTTTAACTCTCTTTGTCTGTGATCCAGCACTATGCAGTGGGTTTGATGAAGCTTGTTGGCAATGAGAAATCCTTTTACCATTGGACATTTTGATTTATTGCAGCCTTGAACTTAAATTATTATCATTCGAAAAAGTGAGTGATCTTCATCTGCAGTCAAACAAAGACAGTGACTTACTTAGTGATGGGCTGTCTTAGTTTAATGGGTCTCTAAAACATAGAGTTTCTCAATATCAGTGTCAGTTGGCTCAAACTAACTTGACAATAACAGCAGTTTACGGTTTGGGTCTATAGTTACAGGGGATTAAGGGATCAAGGCTGGATTCTTAAATAGCAGCCGGACTATTGTTTGCTTGAAACTGGATAAATACTAGTGCCCACAGAGCTGTTTATGACTGATAAAACACTGGGATTAACTTTATCAAAGGCCTCCTGGAAGAGCTGAGCTGGGGCAACCTTTTGCGGACAGGTGGGTGCACTTCAAATGACTAACTCCTCTTTAAAAGCACAATGGAAAAGTAGGTTTGGAAGTATTTAAAACACAATAAGCAGATTTGTAATCCATTGCTCATGATCTTTTGGTGAAGGATAAAAGAATCAGCACGTTTCTCGGGGAGGCTTCTGTACTGCAGAGGGTTGATAGCAGAGTTGATTACACTGAACAATACCTGTGTTGTGACAGCTTTTAGATAGCAGCTCAGAGAACGCTGCCCTTGCATCTTCTCTGCATATATCTTACATTACAGTTGGTCTTCCTGATGGGTTTTGGAATATTTGTGAATGTGTTTGTTTGATCTCCATAGGGGTTTATATTCCTTGAGCAAAGAGAAGGCGGTGAAGTTGGATTTCAATTTTCTTTTTTACTTTAAATGCAACAGAACTCAATTCAGGGGCTTCATTCAGTACTGAATGGAAACTGTGCCATCTCTGCAAGTTTTGAGAAGCTCACAATGTTTTTTTTCTTTGAGGCTCTGCCCAGAGATATAGTTTCATTTCTCTGGGAATTTGCGAGGTGGAAAAAGTCCCAGTATTTTGGAACTATGAAGCTGCTGCAGCCAGACAGGGAAAAAATGCTACTGTCTGAGTTTGAAGAAGGTTGAAAGGCAAAGCCTGCCTGCATCCTACAGTTTTTTTTTTACTGATGCTAACTGCACACAAAGATGTGTGGGATGATACCAAAGCCTTTTTCACTCCTCATCCCTCAGTGCCACTCTTCTCTTACCAGGAAATAACTTGGAGATGATAGAATTATGTGGTAAAGTGGGGGAGTAAGGGATACGAGGGCACCGGTCGAGATTTGGATGTTTATCATTTCTCTGTCATGAAAAATTCGTTTCTGTTATTGATGATAACAGATATATGGCCCACAGGTTTACTGATGAGAAGATAGTTTGTTGACAGCAAAAAGAAAACAGCTACATGTTTAAAACTTAAAGTAGTCTTCTGTCTTTTGTGATTTCTTGGCCATAAAACATATATCAGTGAGGAGCTATCACCCTGCATGCAGATGACTGATAACCTCCTTAAATATGTCTTCATTAGTCTAACGAAATATGATCATCCATCACATTTTACTTTTATGGCACACTCATCTTAAACCCACGCAGGTGATTTTAACCTTTCTGGCTCATTAGACCTCTTCATGTATCTCTCGGACTCTCCTGTTTTAGCTGCACATGGTTGGGTTTGGACAAATTAGACTTTTATCATAAGGTTTTTCCACAGAAGACATTTTAATACGTCAAAGTAGGAAAATGTGTAAATAATAGGGTCCTGGTATTGTGCATGCCGGCTCACATATCATGGCTTACTGGGACACTTGAACAGAACTATTGTTATTGCTTTTCCTATGCTGCCTCTAAATGGGGTCAGATTTACAGTCTATATGTACTCTTCTCTAGTTCTTGTGATATTTACAATCTCATATAGTTTATGAGTTGTGATATGTTTGTGTTTTTATTGTAATTTTAGTCACATAGAGTCATATATCATGTACCGTTTAAAGGTCCAGTGTGTGGGATTTAGTGACACCTAGTGGTGAAGTTACAGATTGCAACCATATGAATACTCTCCCACACTTCACCCTCTTCTTCCAAGTATGTAAGAAAAACTCTAAAAGCAAAGGGTCATATCAAGATCAGTGTTTGGTTTGTCTGTTCTGGGCTACCGTAGAAAAATGGTGGACTCCGTGGAAAAGGACCCGCTCTCACTGTAGATATACAGGGCTCATTTTAAAACAACAAAAACACAACAATTCTTATTTTTAGGTGATTAAACACTTATGAAAACATACTAATAAATCTTGTATTCCATTCCTGCTAATAGATAGTAAAAAATCTTACACACCGGACCTTTAAATGCCAAGCATAGCATGTGCATGACTTCACATGTCGTAACCACAAGCTCATGTGTTTTATTGGAAGGCAGCACTACTTTGACAAATCAACGCCTGCTGGCGAAAGCACAGTCCACTGACCTCATGTAATTTCCCGACTTAGCTCTGCGTATTTCAAACCTGGGTTGAGGTGTAATCAGCCAGAATTGGAAACACCTGTGTGGGTGAGCGCGGCCTTTAGAACGTAAACAGTGGCACGGTTAATATTGAGGAGGCTCTAGCAGTTGTTTCTTAAACAAATATGCCGTTCCAGTTTGAGGATTACCTATCCAAAGTTTAAACAAATTGCAAATTTAGAAAACCCTGCAAACCACAGCCTCTCTTTATCCCTGTAGGTGAATCAGTGAACCTTGAGTTGTAATCCGTACGAGCTTTGAGAACAGCCTCTGATCCGCTTTGCTGATGCAGTTTGTCTGGCGTGTGTTATCATGAATTCCCTTCACTCTCTGTCCATATAAACACGATAATTGTAAGACCTCTAAAAGAAAACAGGCATGTACGGCTAATTGGGAGCTCCTTTAAGTGCAGTAGAGCTCTGCAGAGCACAGTCGGAGACGAAAGAACATGACGTGTGGATGGGAGTTTATTTAAAATCAATATGATTGAGTGACTTCACAGGTTTTGGCTTAAAGCACTCCACTTTCTGGGCACACCGATTGTTTGCAGTCTAGTTCATGTGTCTGGATGTTATTGTGCTGCAGATTCTTTTGCACTTTTTTATATTTCTATTATTTACTCCATTCACCTATACAAAATAAACAAAATAACCGCTTCTGGGGTGGGTTGACGAGGCTGACAAATTATTTTTCTATACAACTTCCATACGACTGCAGCCCTGGCTCTCTACCCTGCTATCCTGCAGCAATGTTAGTTATGCAGTATCTTTATGGAGATTGGTGTTATGGTAGCACAAAACCTTTTTGAAGCAGAGTTGCTCTTAAGGGCAGCAATTTTCTCGCTGGGGTACTGTCAGGGAAAAAAAAATAATTAGAAAGAATTAATTGATGTAGAAGTATCTAACTAGCTGCCAAGGCTGAACTCTCTAAAGGTGCTTTCTTCCTTAAATAATCCCCTCCCCAACAATATTAAAAACACACTGCACAATTTAGGTCTTTACAGCTGATGGCATATGATTGTGTTTGCCGCGACTTCAGTCGCATTCCCCTTATGTTCTCTTCCTCTTGTGGCATTACTCTTCAAGGTTAAAGTAAATTCTTCTTTATGGAGGCTACTTTTTGAATACAGCCCAAGCATTTCTGATAAATAGCGTGAGTTAACCCTTATAAAACATCCAAATTAGACTTTGACTATTGGTATTAAACTTATTTTTAAATGCTCTGACACAGAGATTTCTGCCTCTACTCCCAGTACATGATAGGTTGACTCAGAAGCTGATAAGAGCGGCTGTACTACCCGATTATCACACATTTCACACGTTTTAAGACAATCTGCCACCTATGAGTCACAAGATTGTATGCTACACCCTTGTCCGTCTGACGTACGACGTGCTGGTATAAAGAAGGGAGCACTCCAAACCCGACCCCAATGTGTCAGCCTCTGCTGATGAGGCATCTGGTTGACACTCTGTAACAATCGCTGGTGTTATCAACTAGCACAGCAGATCAGAGGGAGCAGAATACAGAGGAGCCACGCTGACATATAAACGCTAAACAGAGCAAGTAGTGAGAAAGAGAGAGAGGGAGATTTCTCAAGTGAGGATGGAGAGAGAGATTATCTGGGGGATGCCGAGCATTGTGAGAAAATGGGCATGCTAATGAGGGCCAAATACGTCGGCAACAGCCGCATTGTAAATGAGCTGACTTTGTACACTCGGGCTCAATCTCTGAAGTGTTGTTTGTTAATCAAAGGAGGAAAAATGGAGAAGAGCAAAATGACTAAAAATAGTGAAAAGCCAGGTGCAGCTCACACCTCTGATGACACACATCCAGTCATGGTAATTGCTCTGAAAAGGTTATCATCATTGTTATTCACACTGTGCAGGCAGGTTTGAGGAAACCGTGATACCCACTGACATTAAGCTGATGGATACACAGCCACTCAGTGTCCCAGGGTGCGATTGCATCTCAAGCTTTTGTCTTGAAGACTCGGAAGCTTTGAAGCTGAGTAACCTGATCAAAAGGCAAATAATCTGACTATAGGTCACGGGATTTACCTCATCAATAAAAGTTAAATTCACAGCTCGGCCTGTCCTTATCCTCTTTATCGAAAAAAAAAAGGATTCCCACATGTAGTGAATGCAACCAAGATCAAGAGGTCATGGGAAAACAACCTTTGTAGGAATGTGAGCGCAGGTCTGTTCACTTCACCTCAGGGTGTATTCTGCAGAAAGCTGAAAGGACACGTTCACACCCAGAACTTCAGTAAACATTTATTTACAAAACAGAAAAAATAATGACAAAGAATAATTTGAAGAGTGAATACAAAACATGTGCTAATATGATAAAATACATTATCATACACGACGTATACTTTATGAACGTGTTAAATAAACTATGCTTAGATTTCTTTTGGAATCTGAAAAGGCTGAATTGAGGAAGCAGGCAGCCAGTGTTGGATTGCTTTACATTAGGTATAGGGGATTATTGCATTTCAGTTTGTGTTTTAAGGCAAGGATGAGACATGAAGAGGAGACAGAAACACTTCACGTAACAATGAAGCAATATTACTTTTTCTCTTCATCACAGGGCACACTATCACATAAACATCAATGACGGAAGTGGAGGAAGACACAGAAATAAAAAGGCGGACACACTTCTCATGAAAGAAATAGTTATGTAACAATTTTACAAATAGGATTGGTCCGTACATTTTTCATTTAAGAACAACTTTTAAGAGAAGAACCAGTTTTCAAAGCTGTGTGTGTGTGTGTGTGTGTACGCATGTGTGTGTGTATGTGCTGCATAATGAAACAGTCCCTGCAGTTGTCAGATGAGTAGTGTCCCATGATGTGCAGAGCACCACAATGACTTGGTGTCTTTGGTGCCTGATGTGCTGTACTGGTGTGAGTCCACAGAGTCAGACTACTCTCCCTTTCGCCGCATCGCCTTGAGGTCTCCGTCCGCCCGTACCCGTCTCTCTCTCTCTTCAGTACGGGTACTGCTTCTGCTTCTTCCCGGCGAAACAGGAAAGCCAGGTGCACAGCAGCATGGCCGCCGCCGCCCCTGCCCCTGTGCAATAATATGCCCATCCGATCTGGCAGGAACCTGCAAAAGAAAGCAGAAGATTCAGGGTGATAACTTTCCAGCCTTTATTTTATCTGCTCGTCTGTCAGCAGGATATCTCAAAATACCAGACAACGGACTTCAATGAAATTTGGACAGATAAGCCTTTGGCCAGGGGACAGCTGATTTGATTTAAAGAGAATGTCTCGGGTGTTAGAGGAGGCCTGCACTGTTTACTCTATATTTATAAAGCCTTTTTAAGAAAATCTCACACCACTATGAGATTGACATTAAATAAAGGACAGGAGTAGACAAAAATAATCTTTATTCAAGGCAACATTTTAGTTCTAACAAGGCTTTAACTCAAAAATCTTTTAGCTGCATAGGTTAGCCTATAAAATCATATTTTTCTTCTCTTGTTTACGCTCCTCTGATTGAGTACACATGGTTTATAAAAGAAAAGGTGTGGAATTGTACATGTTTGTGGTCATATGAAGGTTAAAACACTGACATTTAATTTGTAAAGCAGTGTTAGGAACAATGTTTCTGGCTATAACAGCATGTTTCAGTGTTCATGGACGTTGCTGCGTGTCAGTGAACATAAGTGGAATGTAGTCAGGATTGTGAAAGTGGCAGTCCGCTGATAATATAATTATGTCAGCTGCAGTTCATTTAAAATATCTATGTTCATTTCACATACATTATCTATTTGTGTGCATAACAAATGTATCATAACAATATTACATTATATCTCTAGTCTCGCTTTAGGTCCGACAGTAATATTTTAGCTTTACGAGCAGAAAATGTTGTGACCTGCTTAACATTTTTGTTCAAGTCACAACATTTCCCTTCCTCTTGTGAAAAAAGGGTTAGCACTGTTGGAACAAATGCACTGAACATAGTTTAGCTTCATTTGCAAACAGTCTGGTATGTGACAAATACACTTTACACCAGTGCTGGAAAATGTTGAACTGAGCCAAAAGCCAAAAGCCAAAAAAAACAAACACCCCACACAAATTAAACAAGGATATGAGCTACATTTAATTTTAAGTTTGGAAAATGTTGGAATAACCATCAAGAAATCACATTTTGGGTGAATATCTGATTGAATGTAGTTAATTAACAGACTGGTGGGAGGAGGAGGTGTCTCAGATTCACTCACTGCAACCTGATTTACAAATGAAAATACTAATTTCTCTCATTTTCTGTTGCAAAGTGCTCTCCATGTCAGTCACACTTAATAAAAACTACCTTCACCTCTTTTTTAAAAATGTTACTGTAGTTAATCTATTAACACGACGTTTGAATGTTACATTTTAAAACACGTCAGATCAAAGCAAAGACTCGAATTCATTGCATTCATTCTGGTGACTCCAGTATGATAATTTCTCCCAACTTTTTCATACAAGGCATACATGCAATTAATGTGCCGCGCTGCTACATTCAAAGTTATCTTTGAATTACTAAAGTACTGACTGCTCTCTCCATGGTTAATGAATGAGTCTATGGTGGGGAGATTCGTACCAAACACATCATTTGTGTGAAATCCACTGCTCTCATGGGAGAACATCACAGCCTTTGTCGAGGGCGCTACCGAGAATGAGGTGAAACGGAAATAACTACAGTCGCCTTCAACAAGCAAATTTAATATGCCAGGGGCACTGAGCAGAGCACACGGTTGCGAACACACTTGTTAACAATAATTTATGTACCACGAGCCTGTTCTTTCAAATGGGAAATCACAAAATTAGAACGTATCCAACTTAATTACTTCTGATGACATGGTCTGCAATTTCAGTCACCAAGATGATATATTTAGGAATTTAAATCAGTCAGAATTACAGCTGTCTAAATTATACGCACATGCTTTAGATTTAAATGCGGCTCTATCTGCTGACATAGTGGCAGTAGTAATTCACTTGACTGAAAAATCTATTAATGTTACAGTGTTGGTCGTTTTTTCGAAAGATTTGTTTTCTTTTAATGTTAGTAGATTTATAACCCTTAACACATATTATTTCCTAACTTAATAATATACAGAGCTTGTTCATCCATCTGTCCAGATTAATACCATCAGTATAAAATGTGATATGAATATTCATTGTCTAGTGTTGCTGTGATGCCACTGTCAGGTCAAAAGCTTTATTGATTTATGGAAAGATTTCCTGGAAATTAGCATATACATTGTTGAGTGTGAATGAATGTTTCTGGTGGACCATTGTTATAGCGCCACCATCAGGCCGAAAAATTTCATTTGTAATATCAAAAAATAAAATGGGCAGTTTTCTACTTGTGCCGTCCTCAGGTCAAAATGTCCAACTTCACAGCAGAAATAAACATGTTTACAGCCTGGTACAGAAAACTGTTTTGGTCTCTATAGCTAATTTCTTTAATTCATGACAACTGTACTCAGTCTGAATTTCTATTTGGCTCCCCCATTAAAATTATATTAAGGCTTAAAGTTATGCATAATTAACAGCGTGGCCACTTTGATCGAGCAAACAGGCGGCCCGCTTCAGCTCCACCAATTAGCCACCTATGGTGACATCACGGACACATATGTCCGTGTTTACACTGGTGCGATGCTTTGAACACAACACATCTCATAATCACTGAGACTGACAGGAAAACTGATGATGAACAAGGTAGATTTTAATGACTCCATTGCCTTTCATTTCGCCTTGGGATATTTTGTTTGTTTGTTTGTCTGGTGAGGCTGTAGGAAAGGAAAAAAAAAATGTTTTGTTCATTTCATTGAATACTTTTGTATTATGAGGTGTAATGAAAATCGTACCCTACAGGGGACACGCGTGTGAGGAAGAAGGTGGAGAAAAAATAACATTCATCTGGAAATGATTGTTGAACTATGTGAGAGGAAATCTAAGTGTACCCAGTGCCACAAGCTCAACAGATTTACTAAAAATGTAGCTTTGGCTTTATATATATATAATATTACAATCACAGAAAACAAACGTTGGTACATTCGGTAGAAGAAATCAAACTCTATTTTGATGAGCATGAAATAAAAGAGCAGCTGCAGCACAAACAGCTCTTCCACATGCCTCGTGTCTGATACAGTATAGCGTATTCCTGTCAGTGAGGAAGTTCTGAGGATGCCAGCTGAATACTGAGCACGAATCAGGCTCCTGCTTATTCTCGGCACATATTTATAGGTGTGAAACACTTCAGAAAATCGACAGCTACTGGAGATTCTGTTGATTTCTTATCACACATTTAAAATACCAAGGCATTGACAGTACCAGAAATGTCTACTTGGAAAGTCAAGGGCCCGATCTAATCTGTTCCCAGTTTCCAACTTTTTCATAGCTTTATCTGCTCTGGGAACAGAACATTCAGCGTGCACGAGACGAATTTACATAGCTGAAGCAGTAGTCTGTAATTTAGGCTCTATGTGTAGGCTGTAGGGTTTATTTTGTTTTGGTTTTAATTTTTGTTTTCAGTTCAGTTTGGTTTCAGTTCAGGTAATTTCTAGTTTTGCTTGTTTCAGTTTTATTGTTTGAAAATTTTAAGTTTTAGTTTAGTTTTAAAAGTTTAGAGTAGTTATTATAATACAAGCATAACTTTGTGAAGTCACAGTCATGTCTCAATAAACAATAATATACATCAATGTCTTATCACGCTTATTGTGTTGACAAGCTTCTAGGTTTTATTTTTATTTCAGTTGACTAAAAATGTCTTTTCACACCCAGTTTTAGTTTTTAGCCTAATTTTAGTTGACTTCAAAAACCTTTGTGCGCATATCGGATCTTACCTAGCTGAAACTGGTCTGAGCTGTTGTTGCAGGTCTGTTGTACTTCCTCACTGTCCCATCCCAGCGGATAGAGTGCACATCCAGAGCCTATGAGCAGACCTGAGAAGAAGAGAAAGAGAGTCATTAATAAAGGAACTGCAGTCACTGGGGGGTTTCAAAAAAAATATCACAAAACATGGCTGGAGGCTGACAAGACACCGCGTGTGAGGGGCAGACTTCAGCAAGGACAAACTCTCATCATTAAGGTGTTCGCTCGGCTCCTCGGGGAAGGTCTGCATTGTTTTTGAGAGACCTCACCTCTGTGGGTTTTCATAATTTAAGCGGATTTTCATTAATGAGGAATAAAAAATGCAAAGCGGTGTGTTTTTTTTTCTTTTCTTTGCTGCATCCAGATAGCAAGCAAGGTGAATTTAAACTTAAATATTTTATGTAGATTCCTTCTCATTCTTTCGGTTTATTTTTGATTTAAACTGACCAAACAAGACAACGAGCCGCTGCTCTCTAATAGACGGATGTGTGTGAGTTCAGCTTATCAACCGTTTCCAGCAGATACTGATGTGAACAAGGCAGCTCTGACCCGTTCCAACAGTTTCACCTCTCAACAATCCCTTTGTAAAAATGACACGGATTGTGATTTTAACACTCCATCACATTTTTACTGCAAAACAAAACAAAGCGCTCCTCTGCCAGCAGTTTATAAACCGCTGCAAATGAACAACGAACATATGCAAATAGCTTGGCAATTTCACACACAGACAACAGTGGGGAAAAAAAACAAGCATTTTTTTTTGGGGGGGAAGCAATAATTACTGTAAAACTCTGGAAAATCCTTGAGGGACTGCTTTATGTCAGTGATTAAAGAGACTGTGCTTAAAGCTGCACATAGAAACAGAGTAAACTCTAGTCAAGGCCATTACATTAAGGATTAATATCCTTAATATTAGCCTGCAAACAGGTCTTGACGAGAGTTATTCCCTGGATGCCAAGGTCTGTCTCTTGAAATTACCCTGTGGGGGCCCCTGGTAGGTGGCTCTGCCATCACATTAGCGTAATCCCCTCCGATGTGCCCTGCTATCAGTTTTGGGATGCGAGGATGACAGCAGGATGAAGGGAATGCAAGTAAGTACTGCCTTCCATCCTGATTACCCCTGCCGTACTACATCCAGGCCAGATAACAAGCAGGAGTTAATCCACATGCTAATGCAGATGTTCTAGACAAAACGGGCCAACATCAGAGGTGGAGTAGGGGAAGCGAAAAAGACATCTGCGCCAGTTGGAGCCAAAAGGGCGGTGAATGTCATCAGCTCAGTTTGAGGTGAAAATAGACCTTGCGATAGATAGAGGTAGTACCTGTGGAAGAAAAAATCCACTGAGGGAAACTCTGGCATGTTGATGAGAATGAAGGAATATAAAAAAGGCTCTAACCAAGTCTGTGTCATTACACCTCGGGATCAGAGGGGGATCCAGGGATTGTCATACATAACAACTCAGCCGTTTCTTCTTCAGACCCTTAAGAGAACTTCACACGACTTTCAGCTTCAGACCTTAAAACGACTACCTTTAGCTGAGCAGCAGAGCAAAAGTAACAGGAGCATTTGATGTGAATCCCTGTATGAGTAGCCACTGCGGACCCCCTGATGAACATGAAAAACAACTATTCTACAAAGTACAAAAACGAATTCAGGAGTGAGCATACACACAGTCATTAAAATATGCTCAGTTATACAATGTTATCAAATGTGTTTTTATTCAATTTTGTAACAGTAAAGAGTGTAAAGCATGCCGGCATGGTAATGTATTCATGATTAATATTTAACAAAATCAAAAATTCTCTTTCAAGTGTTATGTAATGCAGAGAGATGCAGCAGCGTGTAATCAAATTGAATTTCCTTGCAGCGCGAGAGAGAGGGGGGAAAAAAATAACGCTGGGCAAAATGTGTCATTGTTTCCCAAAGAAATTGTTATTATCCCAAAATAAATTTAATATTTCCATTAGAAAAATCAAGATTCATGGCGATTCTTTGATCAACGCGTTTGTTAAAATGATCAAAACCATAAAAAGCTGCTGCTCTGTAGCGGGCTGCTCGGAGAGAAGAATGGTGGGGGGGGAGACTTCAGTGCATAGTTTCCACATCAGGTCAGATGAAGATAATGACATGGAATGCTGAAAGAAAGAAAAAAAAATACAGACAGGAGGGAAATTATTGCCACAACAAAGACGAGAGCCCAGTCCCATTGTGCACCTCCCAAAAAAATCCAAAGTTTCTGGGTGAACCGTCAGTGTTTTCTGTTGTTTCTGGGGATAAAGTCACCGAGGCATCAACTCTGCAGTGGGTGAAATCAATGTGAGCGCTCACATGTTACCATGACACCACTGAGACAGAGACCAAAAAAACACAAATCACTGTGGGAGCATATGAACAAAAATATAAAACACATCGCCAAGGTGTAATTCAATTCTGGATCACATGTGGCCCCACATTTCTCTTTTTGCCTTTTATTTATTTGATTTATTTATTTTTTCCCGACTATAGTTAATTCCATCAAATCCCATCCTCCACACTCACTATGTGGGTTATTGAGAAAGCAGAGGTAGGGAGGCTGGTGACTCGGATGTGGGAGAAAGATTACAAAGAATGAAAAATGTTCTTTCACATAATGTATATGAGGCAGGCTTGCGTGAGACGCAATTACCTCGGGCTCTGATTCTCCATGCGTGTTGCTGTAGACTGATACTTCCTGTCCTTGTTATTCCCTAAACTGACACTGATGCGACCCAATCTGCACAAACAAACGGTTGGGGATTTGTGTCATTTAGCATGTGGTTGTCAGCTACAGCAGCCCTTCTTTGACTCTTGAGTCAGCTCCTTCTCGTGACCTCCCTTCTCAGGCTGAAGACATTATGTAATGGGTTTTCCCCCCCACAAACATTTTGTGTATTCTCACAAATTTCTTGACCTAAATCTAACGTCCTGGCCCCGGGCTTGAGAAACAATGAGTTAGCTGATGCACTATGATCAGAAGCACTAAAGCTAGACTTCATAAAATAAGATGAATTTAATTTGGAAGGATTGATTTGCTGTAGAACAAAACGGAGATTAAAATAAAGAGCACTTCACTGCATGCAAACAAGATGCATGAAGACTTTTGAAAGGTTGGCGTGCACTGTGCCACAAAATAAAGAAACCTTCAGTGGATTCAGAGTCGTTTTAATTCTGATAAGGTTGCAAATTGGTGACAACGCTCCATAAGTTAGCAGCTAAGACATCCAACTGGCACGGTGGTAAATGAATGGCTTGAGTTTGTTCTTAACCAGGACAAACGCCAACCTGTAAGCTCGAGGCACAAAGCAAGAGGCTTTTATGGATCTTTATCTTGCATGTTCACTTTTGTGAGAACTGTTGTGCCTCCTGCCATTCAAACACAGCAACCAAATGCAAATGTGCCTACATATAGAGCTGCCACTATAGCTATTTTGTGGCCTTGTACTGGCATGTAGCTGGCCGTCCCCCAGAGGACTTGGAAAAGATGAAAACATTCTCTCCAACAAAGGTTTTTCCTGTGAATTTCATTTCTTTCCTCAAACCACAGAAATATTCTCCCCTCTTTTACAGACAACATCAACTTCAACAAGCGGCTCTTTTTTTTTTCTTTTCCTGTGAGCAGATGGCTGTCATGATGAAATCATTGCAGATCTCAGCTAAGCTGCCATGAGGATAGTACTGGAAGTCACCAGAAGGCTGACTACAGCTACACAGCAACTACATGGCACCGCAGAACAGACGGACAGAAAAGATCATAAACGTGAGAAAATCTGCCAGCATCCACACACACTTCCTCAGAGGCTATTAGGAATTAAAATAACTACTTTCCCTTGAGCAGTATCATCCTCAGGTTAAACTTAAAGATGCTCCGAGTTTCTTGGGAGATCGGGAGAGGTTCAAGTGCCGCTCTATCAACACAGGCCTGGGAGGTTTGTTTGTTTACTTTACCGCTTTTTGCCGGTAACCACTGTTTGTAAAACCTTAGCCCATTTCGGAGTCCTGTTTCCGTTGCTATGGCAGCCTGCTGATGCCTGATAAATCGTCTCTGGCGGAGGAGGTGAGGAGGAGAGGGTCAGAGAGAGCGTGCACAATCTAAAAGGCCAGACAACTTATTCACAGATTGAGTTTCAATTGATCTCCATGCAATCGTTATCCGAATGACTATCTCAGGCCTAATGGCTTCTCTGAAAGGCTATTACATGAACTGGGAAAGAGTTCGGTTAAATGGACTTAACCAAATACAATCAGTCCCACATATCAGTGTGCAATCCATAAAATCTGCTCTAATATAGTGAACTTTTCTTCTATGCATCCTTGCCTCAGATTTCATCATCAGAGTCGAGCTCACTTTTGAAAATCGCATTTTACAGAGAAGTGCTTTACTCCATCAGTGCTGCTCTATTGTCCGCCATCTTTTTTTATGTCAACACTTTTTTACCTGAATGAAAAACTGGCCCCGCATTCTCTGATTTAGGGAGTGCTGATGTCTTTTGTCAAGCCTTCTTGCTCTCTGTCAGGAACCAAGGAATTTCTTTATCCTCCTTCATGCCCCGAGACAATACCATTCAAGGTTATCATACAAAAGGCCAAAGAGGACAGGGAGAAAAGGCTGCCGCTAAGCTCGAGACAATTTTGGTGGCCAGGGAATTGAAGCAGGGACGTGCATGAATGGGCCCGCTTAATGTAAGACATTCCCTTTTGGGCATGGAAGATCATCCAAAAGAGCGAAGGAAATGTAAGAGTAACCACACCTGGGAAGGCATGCCTGAGCTTTGCCAAAATAATGTCTGTGTTTTCATGACCGTTGGTCTTTTACAGTTCAAAATCTTATTTTTCATGCAAGTTTAAAATGATTGCAGTTGTATGCGCTCCTGCTCATCTGTTTAAGGAGTTTTTTTGACACTACTTATTGTTGGCATATTTCAGCAGTAGCTATTGGATGTACTTGCAATCTGTAATTATGTCTCAATATAGTAATTTGCATTGTTAGTGATTGATTCTGCCACTCCCGTGCTGCAAAACAAATTGCTTATGCATGATGGATTCACAGGAAGCATTGTAGCATGTAATCCAGCGTTACTGTTTTTAATTTTATCTCATTGATATCAGCCTCATGGCTTACCGTTCACACTACAATGCAAACCCAACATTTGTTTCGGCAAATCAACCAGGACTAAAATATAAAAAGTGCTCCAAATGTAAAAGAAAGATTTATTTTGTGCAGCTGTGACTATAACCGAACGATAGCTAGGGAATGTGTGCACAGTTTATTAAAACATCACATGATCTGCTTCCTTGCATGTAATAAATAAATAATGTAATGTAATTAACATTATGTTGTAAACATGTTCATTTGTCTTCTGTGCTTTAATTAGTGAACAGAGTCTCACAGTGTCACTTCAGCCTGAAAGAAACAATGTGACTGTGTGTCAACCCTGCATGTTCAGGCATGTTTTGTTTTTTCTCTCTCTCTCACACTTGAAACACAAAGCGCACATCAACACGTACAGCCTGCAAGTGTGTCATTCAAGTTCGTTGGAGCACACTCGTTTTCACAAGGGCTTACTCCTATGTGAGCATTTTTGCCCGGCAAAGCTGGCGTCCAGACGGGGATCTGGAGATTCAGTTGAAACGTTGAGAGATGGAGGATGGATGAGGGGGATGCAGAGAAAGAAGGGATTTAAAGAGAGTATAAGTATGTTATGTGCAAAACAGGAATATAAATGCTGCCCATGGCTGGCATTCAAGCGTTATTTAGCCCGTAACCTACTCACGAGTTTAAACTCACTGGTTAAATGACAAAAATATTCTAATATTCATAAATAAACTGAACTGTTTCTCTATTTGCACAGCTCTTCCCAGAGAGTATACCTCCACGATCCAGTTGGACAAGAGGTGTGTTCAGGAAGAAGTTTTTCTGGTTTCAAATGATATGTTTCCTCCCTACTGTTGTTATATTTTGTGATATCTAACTGTGAAGGGTGTCTACACAGAATATACTTCACTCTGCTGTCGTTTTATGTTTCTCCATGTCGGCTTTACAACTTGGATATAAAACACAGGCGACTGTATTAGGAACAGAGCTCTGTGACAAACAAGTTCGACATCAGGCTCTGACTATTCATTCAGAGTGTGACCATCCTCTCCATGACGAATTCCTCTACCCTCTGATATTTGCCACTGCCGCCCCAAGAAAAGGTCAAACAGTTACAAAGACTCTTTTATCCCATCAGCCATCAAATGACTTAACAAGCCTCATTGTTGAGCTGTGTTCATGTGCGGCCTGCATCGTTATATTTTCATGTCACCCTGCAAACAGACTGTTGTTTCTTCACTCGCTTCGTCTTGTTTCTCTACTAATTAGTAGCACGTGAATGCAAATAATGCGTAACAAAGGGTTGAGGTGAAAGACTTCAAAGTCTGCTTGTTGCATTATCGGGTTTGATTGCATATTCCGAAGGCAAAAAGCAGTATGTGTTTATTTGTTGGCTTGCGCCGCTCTCCTTCAACACGCTCTCATTTCTTTCCGTGTCCGCCCATCAGTCACCATCCCCGGTCCTGGGCGGAAAGAGCAGCTTGTGTTATATTGATCTGTTTCAGTGCTTTTGCTACAGGCATTCTGTCAAGGGCTGCTCTTATCTAATCACACCACTCATTTGTCACACGGTTTCAGACTACAACCAGTAATTAATAAACACACCAATTACATGAGCAAAAATCGACTTATGGTTCATTAAACAGTGGGTATGTATTAAGCAGGGGGAAAAAAAACAAAAAATGTTTTAGATCTACAGCTCAGGAGCAGGACACAGTGCATAGGAGTGAAACTGGTGCGTGCTAAATGCGCAGAAAATACTTTCAAAAAGAGAACATCTTCTGGATGTGTGGGGAGAATGAGCTTTTCACACGAGGGAGCAGTTATTTTCTGTATGTCTCACTCTTTCCAGTTACAAAAACCCACGCCTCCCTGAGACCTCAACCATGTCTCCTCTGATCTCATATTGCAAATTGGACATTCTTCCTCCTCCTTTCAGTTAAGAGAAGTCAAATAAGAGGCAGGAGGGGGGGAAAAAAGAAACACAAAGGAAAGAATTCAGCAGCATCCAAGAGAAATTCCTCCTCTAGCTTTTCCACTCCTGTGCTGAAATGATGTTGGAATCTAAAGCATGAAGAACAGTAGAAACAATGAGTCGAGGTATCTGAGAAAAACCTGCCATGGAAGGATCACCTGACTGCTACAATGCTCTGGTGTTAATTTGCTGCCTTGGTTATTTTCACCAGTCAAAGAGAAGATTAGCTTTTTCGCAATATCTTGCCATAGTTTAATGACTTATTATCATTGCGAGGCTTGGTGGCAGGGTGGTGACGATAAGCTACTTTGCTTGCACATGACACAGATAGAGTCAAAGCCAAACGTACAGTAGTCGAGCAAATTTCCAGGATTTAAATGAAATTTCGGTAATCAGAGTAAGTGGAAAAAACATGCTGGAAAGAAACACAAGCGTCTGTTGTACAATTTCACATCAGCATGCTTGTCTGGGATTTAAAAAGTGATGGATGCTCTGTGCAACAATCAAGTGAAGAAGAAAATGTGTGAGGGGAACAGCAGAGCCAAAAGGGTATGGGAATCCTCCTCAGGGTACGATTCACTTCATAGGGTCCTACAAGTGTAGCTCCCAAACTGGGTCATGTCTGATGTCTTAAACAGCGTCCTCCTCCCCCTGACAGAGCCTGACTGAAAAGCATGACGGCACCCCACGTGTCAAAACGTCAGCGTATACCTACAGCAATGCCTCCCTATCTTAATTGGCCTTTATAATGAGCGGTAAACATGCTAACGAAAAGGCCTCTGGGAAGAAGGAAATCAAAGGTTTAATATTCATGTTACCAGCATCCAAATATGCAATGAATGTTTTAGTATCCTCCACACAGACACCGCCAGACATCAAAATGCCTCTCTGACAGTACTGGAGCTCATCATGTGAGCAACTCCATACTCCAAACACAAAGAGCCTCCTTTCAAACACAATGCAATGCTTCAGGGATCGAGGAAAAACTGACTTTCATTGCCAAGTGTACAAAGTACTCCATAGCATGTGTTTAAAGTGCCGGCCCACTGCATTCACACCGTCTCCTGGGACATAGACTAGGCTGGACTACTACCCCTGGGCTTTGAGTTGAAGCAGCTCTTACCTAACTCCTAAATATTCCTAAAACCAGTGGGTTGATTTATTCTTCCATTTCATTGTGTGTGTGCTCTATTGCATGTCCGTCCTGGGAGAGGGATCCCTCCTCTGTGGCTCTTCCTGAGGTTTCTTCCACCTTTTTTCCCCGTTAAAAGGTTTTTTTGTGGGAAAGTTTTTCCTCACTTGAACCGAGGGTCTAAGGACAGAGGGTGTCACTCCCTGTACAGATTGTAAAGCCCTTCAAGGCAAATGTACTTTGTGACTTTAGGCTATACAAATAAAATTTGCTTTGACTTAATAATGTGAAAACCATTCAGAAAGCTTGGAAATCTCTGTAGAATAAGAGGCTCGTTATAAAGTCCTAGAAGGGTTGTACCAGAATACCAATATATAATGTGATACATTATATCACATGTTCCAAACAAAGAAGACAATTTTATGACTGGACTGTTAAAGAAAGATCATATTTGCTTCCTTGCTGAGATTTAGTCTCTCATTTCTGTACTGTAAATATTAAGCAACCACCTGCAGCCTTTCCAATCTGTATTAAATCCCAATAGTTTGTCTAGTCTTTATGCTAAGCTGAACTAACCGGCTGCTGGCTGTAGCTCTATATTAACCATACACACATGAGAGTGGTATAAATTTTCTCCCAAGAAAGATAATGAGAGTGTGTCCCAGATTAAAGTGAAAAGTTTCTGTTTGAAGTGTCGAGGCTGGACGTTACCTTTTTAAAAGTTTTTATATACTGTTGCATAGTATATGGCTAAGTAAAGTTACATGGTGATGCTCACTTGGCTCCTCTTTCATCACATGCTGTTATCATGACATGTGAGAGCCCTTGAAAAAAAGCTAAAAGAGCCCAAATGAGAACACATTATGTAACGCCAAGTAATCTGCGAGCAATACAATAGGGCAATAGAATAGAGAAGCAGAGATCAGGTTGAGCGCGACCGTGTGCGCGCTTTTGACATTTTGTATGATACTGAATTGGCATTGTGATCCAACATAATCATATAATATCTGGTTTATCCTGCCTGCTCAAGGATGAAAAGCTATTTCTGCTCTGATGATTCTACTGATTGAAACCAAACAGATGTCAAGAAAAGGCTACCAATTCCATTTCATATGAAGATTTACTATTATCTTACCTTTTTTATGCTGCCATGCAATCTCTCTGACAGGGTAGTAAAAAAGTACTGAGGTAAACTAAAGCGGATGTCATTATGCGGAGATAAATGTTAGTGATGAAACGGCAGACTCCTGGTGAAGTCTTGCCTTCTTAACAATGCTGTTAGGCAGTCTTTGAACCCATGGGTAATAAAATATAGAAGAAACTGCAGCTTCTTGATGGAGATTGTGTAAAAAAAATAAAATAAAAAAAAGAGACACGACAGTGACACTTGTTTATTTCACTTTGGTGTTAAAAAACGGCTGTTGTCATAAACCATGATGAAATATGTGAAAAAGCCTGAGGGCTTCTCCCAAACCACCGATTATATTTGTGTCTTGGTCAGAGCAAATGGCTAAATGTGATGACTTGGTTTTTGTTTTGACAGGCACATTCATTAAGTCTTCCTCTTGATAAATGGTTTTTATTTTGTCAGTTTTAGTCCAGAGGGAAACTTAATCAAAAACATTTAAGGTAAAGGGATAAAACCAGCTGGATGAGTATGGACCCGGACAAATTAAAACCCTAAAGGGTAGAGCGGTAGCAGGTGGGCTGAAAATGAAGCAGTTTATATGGGTAATTACAAAGAACACAGCAAACATCCATAATTATCTGAAATAAATCCATGGCTTTCCTTTATTTACTCCTGTTTCCATTTGGGAAAATGTGAGCAACCACGATGTAATGCAGAATGAACAATGGGGTGCTTATTCACCGTGTTGTGTTTCTAATAAGATGGAAACATCTAAAACAGGGATGGTGCCAAGGCCAAGTTTCTTTTTACTATACTTCAAATAATACAGACTTAACACCTTCATTACACTTCTGCCTCCCGCAAACACGTGGCTTCAATCAAGCCGCATGCGTTCATGTCATGAGAGTCAGTGGATGGCATGAATCCTCAGATTATACAATCGGAGCAAGGACGAAGGAAAATCAATAGCTCCCTGAGCCATTGCAAAACTGTCTCTTACTGAGATGTTTGAAAAAGAAAAGAAAAAAAAAACAGATGCAAAAAAGATGTTAGAGCAATGCTCTGTAAGCACCAGTGGTTTCCTCCAGCAGTCGGTGGTTTCCACTTTTACTGCCTTATGCTCAGTTTACATGGGAGTAATAGCACAGTGTGTTGAGAACTCACGTAACTCATCAATTATCTCATTATCTCTGAAAAACATTAGAACCAGCGAATGAAATTCAGCAAAATATTTATTTGTCACTAAACTGAGCCAAATTTCGTTTACAGTTAAAACACACCAACACAAATTCAATTTACATGGGATTAGTAAGTATTACCTGGGGAACTCTGACCAATGTGATGCAGGTATTTTTGCACTACCTAAAATTTCACTTAAATTATAACCATGGAAAACCCGAACCGGGATTAAGATCATCAACGATCTGCCTCAATTATACAAATCACTTCCCAACCTCGGGTTATATTAGTTCCGTGCAAATAGAGCTTTATAAAATTCCATCAGTATTCATGAACATGAACGAGTCTCCTCAGAAGCTTAAAACCAACTCGAGATAAAACTGCGGCACTGACGACGACCAACTCTGTAGGATGAAACTGTGAAACTTCACGGCCAAATTAACTTTGTGCCATTATAGTGCTCTCAATGATGAGGCAGAGAAGTTCGCCTCTGTAATGTCATGTGCCCACAAAGGCTTCCATTCACTGTCAGAAGAGCTCGTCCACAATACGCCTCCTGATTGAATCAATTTGAGAGCCTGTGGCTCTGACTCGTTCCTGCTCACAAATTACTGACTGAATAATCCAAAAATCGCAGGTCAATGCATGTGCAAACTCCTGTTTCCAGGGATGAATCTTTTTTTTTTTCTTGAATGTTGATTACTGTAGCATTGTTATGGTAGCCCCACAGTGACTGAATAGCCTGCCAAGGGCTGTTGAGAATGTACCACTGGACATTTCAGAACTAGTCAGTCTGATTGATTGAGCCATAAAGAGTTTGTCCGTGGGGCTAACAGGACTTGGATAAAAGATTAGGAGTCTGTTGAGTCTTGATTAATGTTATAGGATATAACCTCTGGCCAGTGGTGCTGAAAGATTTATATAAACAGGGTCTCGGCGGCAAGATATACGCGCGCTGAATTGGAGCGATTTGAAGTCAGCGAGGACAAAACAATCACAGGGTATCCCCAGGACACAAGCTAAATCAAAACAGAATTGTCACAACTCCATAATGAGACAAACAAGCGTATTAACTGTCAGACGAAGCACGACGGCAACCCGAGCGGCAAACCAGACTAAACAGAGATATCTCAAAGGCAACAACCATAATTTTATTTTTGCTAAATCAGAAGGAATGTGATGACGACGGGAAAGAGAATTCCTCTGCATATTTATCTAGGACCTTGTCTGTGTCAAGCCCTGCCCCACCCCCTGGACTTAGGCTGTCTGATTAGTATTCAGTGAATTCATTAAAGCACAATTGCTGGTGTCTGGGAACATGGGAACTCTTGATGGAGGAGAGGTTGAGTTCAGCCTACTGGGTAAGTCCCTACAGAGGGGGGAAAAAAAGCCCCATCCCCCAAACCTGAAGGTCACCATGTCTTTCCTCTGCTACTGATCTGATGATCACAGGCAAACATCGGTTGGAGAGTTCAGTGTTAAGATCTTTATTTGCAGATGTTGTGATGTCGCCAGCATGCAAAGATCTGCACTGTGCAGGAGAAGAAGGTACATTTGAGTCGGACTTTTGGCTTGACTGTCCCACAATTCATCACCCAGGGAGTGTTGTTGTGCTGCGTTATAATATAGTGTTTCTCCTTTGCAGCTATAGAAAAATATATAAATGAGATCAGACTTTGTAGCCTGCAGACCATCCCTCCCTCAAAAGCCGCACACACACACACACCCAACTCCCCAACTATTAAAATCAATGTTGAGATGAATGAACAGCAGAAACCAGAGGGGACACCTGGCAGAAAACTCTTCCGGCCGCTCCAATGGTTCATATGTTAGAGGGAGGCGAGCTTTGGTTGCGTCCCGGCAAACCAGTGATGAATCATTCCTCAGGGAAGCACTTACACACTTCAGCCAGTTTAATGAAAAACACCAAAAAAAAAACCCTGTCCTGCATGAAAGCTTCCCAATAATAAATCACAAGCGGGGATAAAATATTGCATAGAGCCACAGTGCACGGATCCAGCAGAGTTTGGCTTAACTCCTCTCCCTCTCACTGCTGGACTGTCAGTCTTCTGTGTTTCCTCTATAATGCTGCTATCGCGTTGACTCCAAATACAACTCTCTTTGCGTCAAGTCCTACCTCTGGAAATGATTTGAAATTATGAGAGAATGATCACACAGAGGCAAAAAAAGACTTCCCCTGGGTTTAATATCGCCATTTATACTCCTCTGTTTCGCTTCAAGTGGTCTCTTGATGGCTAGGGAAAGATCCGATTTGAAGGCGTTGCAATAAAACTAATTATAATTAAAGAAAACAAAAACAAAACAAAGGTGAATAATATGAAGCTGTAAGTCCAGAGCGTATATATATATATACCAGGGAAAAAGCTGTGTCATATCCTGAAGCTTCTTTCTGTTTTCCTCCAACACAATGAGGAAAAAAAAAAAAAAGACTTTGATCATCCGCTATATCTCACTCACCGAGTGAGTAAGGAGGAAAACAGAGTCAGGGCATAAGAGTAGGGCTTTCCACACAGGGGAATGCAGAGCAGAAGAAAATGAGGTGAACAGTCACGAAACGAAAAGCAGAAAAAACCTCCAGTAGCTGCAACACACTTGACAGGAAACTAAGCTGCCGAAGCAAGTGTCAAACAAAACAAATTGCTAAACCTTTCCTGACACAGAGTGCAGAGTGAAATTAAGTCGCCAGGGACAGAGAATGGCACCAACATCAAGACTAAGTTTAGGTAGGTAGTGAGGAGGCGTGTGCTTACAAAAGGATCTGTTCACATGTGATAATTAATTCATAAATGCTTGGTTATTTGCGGTTTCGGTACAGGATTGGAATCTCATTTTGCACCATGTTCGGTTTTTGTCAATGTAGCCAAAGGGCTTTCTCTCAGCAGGGGCCACAGTATTCTGTCTCAAAAGATGCATTTTTCTCTCAGAGACCAGGCATGGGAGGCACATAAGCATGAACGTGACAGCACAAGTGAGTCAATAAACACACCCAGGCAGAGCACTTTCATTTAGAAAGGAGGGAGGACTTCAAAGTTCAGCCGGCAGGGGTTAAGAGAGAATACAAAAGAATAAAGAGGGATCAGCTCTGGCTGAAAATGCATTTTGAGATGGAGAGAAACCAACAAAGCAGCAACAGGACCTATAATAAATACAGCTGTAGTACATTCAAGATGATGAAAAAGCTATTTTATGTCTCTGAAAAGTCTAACTCTAAATGTTAACTGAATGCGTAGGTGTGTTTGTTCAGGGGTACGAGCAGTAAGTATTACACAACCGCAAACTGATATTTATTTCGAGCAAAATCTCCTTTGTTTTGACAAAATGTCCGCACAAAAGCAGCGAGTAAGCATTAACTATAAATCACACTGGAGCACAATGACACTAATGCAAGAAGAAGTAAAAAATGCAAAGGGAGATATATGAGATGTATTGCAGTGGAAGCAGCCACAAAGAAAGGAGTGTGTTCCTCTGTGTGTGTGTGTGTGTGTGTGTAAGATCAGGGGCATGTTGCAAAGGTTTAAGGTACCTATTACTGCTGAGTGTAGCAGCGATGGGATTAGTGGTACCCGGAGGGCACAGATGGCACCAAAATCCTCAGAGTCATTCTGAAAAGGTCACACCAAATACAAGAGAACCATCCCCACCTACTCACCCACCCATACACTGCTACTAACAGATTCCTCAGGCTTGTTTCTGCGGGGGCTTTTAGTCCCTCATCAATCCTCTGAAAGCTCCACAATCATTTTTTTTTTCAAGTGGGTAACAGAGAGCCGTACAGAAATGCCTTTAAAATGTCAAGCGGCGGCGGACCTGACTCGCGGTGTCATTGATGAGACGGTGGCAAAGGCTGAATTCAATAAGAAGCGTGTGTCGCTTCAGAGGAAAACAGATTTTATCAGAGCGCTTTTGTTACGATGTTTAATGGGACAGGAAGCAAGTGGGAAAAGACGCAGATGCACAGTGATGTATCAAAAGACATTAGTCTTTATGGCGGCGGACAGAACAAATGAACCACTCTGCACTTTGTAATTTAGTCTGAAGGTCATTTCTGACCCTTTCCATTCTCATCCTCTCATTCATTTGTCTCTGTCATACTGCAACGTACTGCGCGTTGGCTCTGTTATTTCTTTTTGCATCGCAACAATGAGACTTGCATTCCTCTTCTGTCTTGTTTCGGCATACTGCTGTGTGCGTGCATTTCCTGCCACCATACGGCTGCATCCTCCCTAGGCGCTGGCTCATCCACCAACACCATATGGCAAGGCCAACTAGGCAGGCAGCGCTCCGCAAGACTCACAGCGTCTCCGCTCTGTGTGTTTTTTCTTCGAAGGATCCGCTGAACCGATTACAAAAAGGGTCTTATTACTATATGTAGAAGATGCAGATACACATCGCTTCATATACGATCTGAGCGCGGCGAGGCAGCAGAGCCATTAGCAGAATGTACACAGACTGGATAACAGGTGGTATGTTCATCTGCTGCTGGCCTCGGCCTCTGACCTCAGGAAGGTTTTCCAGTCTCTTTGTGAATCAGTGTAGCTCACTTGATAAAAGGTTTAGAGTCCTCATTCTTCTGAAAAGTAAAGATACAAGTAAGCTATAAAAAATGTGCATACTTCATCAAAAATAAAAATATCTTGTGTAAGACTTATGAGCTCATGAAATTGTGCCCTAACTTCCCTTAAATCAGTTTTTCTACTGAATAGTGGGACATAACATATCAGCGTAAAATAGTGAGTGTACTGAACTGAACTGTAAACCAAGAGGATATCAGCTAAAGAGAGAAAGGCAGCTTTACTTTAACTGATAAGAGGAGGAAGTCGGAGGTAAAAAGTTTTCCTGGAAGACTAATAGCTCCTGAAATGCTCTTCCTTACTCCAGCCTACAGCTTGTAAACTCCTCCACTGAGAATTGACTGAGCCTGACAGCTGGCAAACCAATCACTGAACTACGGGGAACAGTTTAGATGATGACATGAGTCAAAACTCTCAACCCTCCTGGTGAATAACGACTTTAACTACGTGTTGTGGGTATAATCCAGAGTGATTCTTTAGCCGCAGGAGTCACTCCTGACCATTTTTCGCTGGATGATTCATGAGAAAGTCGCTAACAATAACTGTTTTGCAGAGTAACTGTGTGTTGTTGGGTTTTTTTTGTCACGTGAAAAGACCAATGACAGCCAAGTTGAGCAGCGTGTTCATCCAGTCAAGTGCAGGAGAGGGTTTATAATGATGCATGAGTGAAGCAGAGCACTGTCAGTCTACTGTTGTGCAGCGTGGTTGAATTTCTTTTTTTTTTTTTTTGCCAGACCACAATGAATGAAATTCGTGGCTTGGCTGTGTGAGAAAACCATTTTATTCCAAAATGCAGAAATTACAAGGTGCAGCGCAGCAGTATTTGGGTCAGTATGTACTGAACTGTTGAAATGAAGCTGTTGTTGCACTTCACCTTGGCAACACAACATATAAACTCGCCCATCGGCTCCTCAGCTCAGCTGCATTGTGATCGGCTGGAAGGAATACAAACATCAGACCTTAATTAATATATATATATTTATTTATTTTTGCACTGACAAATAGCTTTTCCCCCATTTTAGCACCAGCGGTGTTCGGATGAAACCAACTTGTGAACGGAAGTGCGAAACCAGATCTGGAGAGAAAGCTGCAAATAGATTTAACCAACTCTGTCTGGTGGCAGACGGGCACGTGGAGTACGTGTTATGCTGTGAAGATGAAACATTCACATACCCCAGGATCACACTTCATGTGTTGGAGGCTGCTACTCTCAACAGGAAGCTCCATTCGAATAGGACTCTGTTACCGATGTATCTTTCCATGTCACAGGCATCGGGTTATTCAGTTTTGACCCATTTTACGATGAAAACCTTCCCCTATATGATTTAAAGATACTATAAAATTTCATCTTGCAATCTTGTAATTGATTATCTAATTAATTTTATCTGATGTTCACGTAGATAATCTGCAGCTTGCAGGAACATACATTCAATGCTTTATGCAGTAACTGTGCTGTGTCAGTGTCAAGACATAAAGAGTGACAGCGAGTCAGCACCACCCAGACATCTGTGACTGATTACTAGTTGTAATGTGCCAGTGATAAATGCGTGAACATGAGGCGATGATGAATCTAACACTGTTCCCCAAGGAACAAGGACCTTCCATTACATGTCTTATTACTGTCTCTCCCTCCTGATGCCTTAATTGATCCTTGTGGGCCAACAAAGAAAACCCTCCTTCACCCATCCACAGATTATGATACCCGATAGCCTGGAAGAAGAAGAATGAAAAAAAAAACAACCACAGCAGCTTTAAACCCAACTAGCCCCTTGTTCAACATTTAATTACAAAGCTATAAGGCACTGAGTATCTTGTAATATCGAGCAGTTGCAAGACCATAAAGGTGAATGCAGCGTTTTATCACATAACTTCATTTTAATTGGATACAACTTGTTTTTCCTCACCAGAGAAAACATTGAAATAGGGCCACCGGTGAGATTGGCATGTCCTGCTGCCAGAGCTTCCTATGCTGTGGTGCGTGCTAAACTGAGCGCCTTCATGGATGAATTCAGAGCAGAAATGCAAAGCATGGAGGAATAGCACTCCTTTCTACCCACAGAGGTTGACCACGGCATATGCTGCCGCTTATTATTCCCTGTGTCTGCCTGTTTTCCATTGTATTTATAGCAGGGGGAACTTGATTTAGATCTGCTCCATCTGGTGAATCGCTGTAGGGATAGATGCCACACATCTTCCGCTCGTCTGTGTATTACCTCCCCACAAACCATCCACCCTGCTCACTGGCCTTTATTTAAAAAAGATGGTAAGTGAGATAGCAGGATGTTGTTCCTCTCTCCGTCTTTCTCTCTGACACCAGCTGCTGCTGCACGGTTTATGATGCTTGCTGGGAGGCTTTGGGAGGAGGGGGGAGTCTGGAGCCTGTGGAGGTGTAAAAATCCCTCCCACTTTCTCTGGTGGTATGCAAAGATTCCACGGGCGGCCTCCAGAGCCCCTTTCCTTCCACAACCCTCCCCCAGTCCCAGTTCGCATCAACCTTCAGCAGCCCCCTGAAACTGAAAGGGAGGGGATTGATAGCGGAGGTAGTGGAGCTGAGGTTTGGGGCGCAGAGGAGGAGAGGCTGATTATAAAACATTTTACCTTCTGACTTCCAATTCTGGGTCTCCTTTTAAGTCAATATAAAGATGTGAAGGAGTTTTTTTTTTTTTTTTTTTAAGGATTTGTACCTGCAAATGAAGCAAGTGTAGGTGGCAATTTCTTTGATTTCATGTAAATGCGCTCCACAGGAAATGTGGGGCAGGAAAGCTGAGCTGCCAAAAGATGATTTTCTGATCTAATGAAGCCTCAAAGAATACCGACATAAAACCAGAGACAACAAGAAAATGCAATATGGCAAAATAAAAATCTCTGTATATTGCCCGAACCTTTCAGCAGCACAGACATGAGCCCATTTCCACAGTAATTACTTTTTAGAGGAGATCATAATACCTCTTAATAAGGAGAAAAGTCATTGCAACGGACAACTGGTAATGTGATCGTCTACCCATGACTGACACTCAATTCAAATCTTTCTTTTAAATGCCCTTATTTCATTACCCTCTAATGTATTCTTTACTCGGTGTGCTGTTGCAGAGAGAAGTAGGGGGAGACGAGGGAGGAGAGGTTAAAGACGAGCTGCTCATTTCATGGCTTATTTTTTCAGCTAAAAAAAACACCAACAACAAAAAAAACTTTAAATTGTCAATATTTCTAATCTGGCCTCAGCTCCTTCACTGTGGTGCGATGTTGAAGTTTGCCGAAGCTGTATTTGACTTCCTCTCGAAAGGGAACAAACAAAGAGCTCAGCCACCAGCAGCTTTGTCAGGGGCAACATGTCATTCACTTTGTCACAATTGCAAGACTTTCTGAGTGTACTTGGCAGAGTAAATAACTCACCATAAGGTCCGGCCGTCTGTGTGCTGCAGTATGGTGTGGAGACTTAATGATAGAGTGAATGCAAAACATCAGCAGTCTGTATAATGAAGTTTTAGTTATCGAGTTCTCTGCAAAACTTATGTTCAGAGAAAAGTTTCTAGTTGATAATAAAGTTTGAAATCAAAATAAACTGTTTGATTTGGAATGTGCACGCAAAAGTGCTCATGTACTGACTTCTAAAGACTCACACAGTGCTGTCAAACAGACTGAAAAGCTTCTGAATTACAGTCAGATGGATGCATTGTGTGAGGAAACACAATCAAAAAGCACCCGAATGAATGGCAAACAGTTCTTTGTCTTCCTAAACTCTTAGCGTAAAGGAGAACAAACGCGCTGATTGGGAGCGTCTTTGGCTGCCTCTGCACCATGTGTTTGGATAACTGCGAGACTGACTGTTTGCGCCGACGTGGCAACGTGACAAAGCCGCGACTAGAATTTACAACAGGAAGAAAAACTAAAATATCAAATGTTGTTTCAGTAAACATGCGTGCGTGATATGTGAGCAGCTTCAAAAACTAAACGGTACTGAAGTGAAAAAACAGGAAACGGCACAGCTTCCCATGGTATTTGCTCACAGTCACCTCTGAGTGTGAGCACGGTCACGCCTGCTTGAGGAGGCTGGTGGCTCCCCGTGGGTAAAAAATGGCCGTCTCCGTAGATTTTCATTTTCACGCTGACTGACAGAGCATGGGGGGAAGAGACAGGCCACTGCTCCGGTGCCCACCTGGTGACCAGATGAAGGCTTCAGGGTTCAGCATTCCCTCGTGGCTCTGCATATGCAAGCGCGACAAGATAGGCGCGAGGCTGGCCCCTGCCTGTAGCCTGTCTTGAAGACGGATGAGGTAATGGTGCTGGCCTGGGGCCCCAAGGCTCCCCGCAGGGACCTCACTATTGGGCTGGTAGATTAGGTCTGGATCACAGTTGACGTGCCACAGCAGAAAGCAATGGGATGTTGGAGGCGGTGTTTCTCTGCGTTTCAGAGGTGGAGCAGGCAACATGTGATCCAGTGTTTGAAAAAAAGTAACATACATATAAGATGATCAATGATTCAAGCAACAGAAAATTACTGTAGCATTCTCTGTTCTGTGTATATAATTTTAAACTGAATATCCTTGGGTGTTGGGCTGTTAGTTGCACACACAAGCAATTTGAAAGTGTCACTTTGGGCTCTGGGAAATGAGCTGCATATAAATATTGATCATGAAAACCCCATGTGCAGCTTTAGGCTTTTCATTTGTATCATTTGGTCCATTAGAACATAATGATAACAGATCGGATTTCAAATTGTTTAATATTATCACTGGAAAGATCACATTAGGAGCCACTCAGGCGACAGCACCCCATTTTCCCCCATGTTCACCTCCCCGCCCCCACCTATTACCGCTTCTTGAAGATATATAGTCATCCATATACATGCCAATGAATCACAGCCCCGCTCTGCACGCGACACGTTGCCCTTGGTTGGGTGTTACTTCTCAAGCTCAAGGTCTAACAACGGGGTAATTATCACAAAGAGGTGAGATAGAGGAGGATGTTAGAGTGATGTTTAGCCAAGGTGCGAGGGGGGTTCCTTAATTACTAGATGTGCGGTGTAAGATCAATCATTTGTTGGGTAGCAGAAGGTCAATGGCTGCATGTCAGAGAGAGAACAACGAAGTGCTATGTGAAGAATGTAGATCAAGATTTCTCAGAAAGTGTGAGAAGAAGAAAAAAAAACGTATAAAACAAATCCAGAGTACACAGCGAGGCAGCAGAGAGTTGCTCATCATCACAGGTGACAAATAGTGGTCTGACACGAGCTCAGGACAGGACGTATATCTCTTTTCACAGATCAATAAGTCCTGCAGACACCCCTGTCGCGAGCCTGGGCCTGGTGCCTGCTTTTGTCTGTCTCCAACCTGCACTCACTGTCCCCACAACTCCCACTCGCCTCCTGTATAACTGCCTGCGGGGCTTGCCAAAGGGAGAGGAGCACGCTCAGAACAACAAAGCTTAGAGCAAGGACACTTCCAGGCTCCCAGCTGACGGATCTGAGCTTTGATCATGATTACAGATTGCTGTGGCTCAGGGCAGGTGTCTTCCAGACTCAGCAACACCCTGCTGAGAGCCCATCAATAAGCAGTGGGAAGGACGCCTGCTCGAATGCTTTGGCTCATGGACAGCACACCTTTAAGTCCCTATGATACCTCTCTACAAGTCTGCTTTGAATGGTTGTTTTGTTCAGTTGTCTTCCAAGAGAGAGGATGTTTGTGGGTCCCAAAGGAGATTCTGACTAGATTTCAGGAAGGAAACCCATTGAAGGAAATCACAAACTCTTTCCCAAAGAAGTTTATGTTACATCATTTGTCTATCTAAAGGTTCTTACTTTGGGCTTTATTGACTAGCTGTTATCACTCTATCACATGTTCTACTTCAGAGCAACTGTGCTGAAAGTGACGGCAAAACAGTAGTGCCTTCTCCCTCCGAAGTGATGTGCGCGTCTTAAATGCGTCTTTTCAAACTGAATGCGTGCCACCGGGGAAATCTCCACGCACCAGTTGCCAGTATCTGGCCCGACAACCGCTCAGGAAAAAGTGTTCAGCTCCTCTCAAGTCTTTCAGTGCAAATGTCTCTGGAGAATAGAGAACAAAGCTGTGGATTGACCAGTAACCATATATTTGCCATTCAATTCAATCGCCTGTTGTGTACGCTTCTCCTCTGAGTCGAGGGCTAGAAGAAAAAGCAGAGAGTGAGATTCACACCAGCGAATGAAAGATCTAAACTCTTTAATTAAGTCATTTCTTTAAAATAATAAGCTGTCAGATTTCCTTTTAAAACCTTTGGCATTTCATTTCAGACCCTGCTGTTTTTCCTGTCCTGTTAAACCACATATTTCCAGTCCTAAAATGGCTGTGAATACAGTCATATTAATATGTCTCAGTTATATGATTGCTGGCAGCTTTAGAGAGTAACTCCACCCATAAACACTGTACGCTGTTTTTTAAAAAAAAGAGGCTATTTTCAGTTCAGCTCAGTTTAGGTGGTGTCATTTTTTTTTCCACTCCAGCAGATAACTGGCTAACAACGTGTCAAGGTATATTCAGTGCAGTTATGGTGATAGATAGTAGGAAAATCTTCAGTAGTGTAAACATCCAGAGTAAAAAAGAAGCTCCTTTCTTTGCAGTCAGGCTGATTGGAACCCCTTTGCAGAATAGACAGATGTACCAGTCGAATAGCCGGTTGATTTTCATTATGATGTGCGCTTTGCAGTCTGATCCAACAGTTGGTCTAATCATGCAGGATGCATCCGCCAAGATTCATAATAAAATCCTGCTCATGTCCTGGAGGACATTACCAGCACAGATCAACGGCCAACGAGTCCACATGCTTTTCAGTTGTCTCTCAGCTCTTTTGACAGGCAAAATAACGGATAACTCAACTTCAACTGCATCGCCCGAGGAAGTAGAAACTATATCATCTCAGAGCTCCAGACACAGCGGAGGCTGGAGGGTAGATGCTGTGATAATAATGGACATTTAGTGGCCAGATCGCAGCAGGTTATTGCAGGGTCTCTGCACGCAGCTCGACTGTCTCTGCTTTTATTGACATTTTGTGCGTGCAGCCTGGGTCAGTTTACCGGATGCTTTACAGACTACAGCCTCGATGTCATTGTTTTATGGGAGACGTGCAGCGTGACTGTACTGAATGACGGATGTCAAACTCACCTACATCTATAATAGCCACCTCTGTCACCTCACACCAGACAGCTGCTGCAGTTACAGCCTACAAAAGACAGTGTTGTGTAACATTTCATTTCCAGATGCCTGTGAATGAAAGATGTTGGCACAACATCAAATCTAAAATCCGATATAAAGCTGGCAATCAAAAAATACAACCTAGGCCTAGTCCGATCTGCTGTGTGACTGACAGTCTGCACGATGTTATCAGCAGGCCTGAGTGCCTGTGACTTCTCTGCTCTTATTATCTTCCTCTTTGCACATGATGAGCCATTCGGGATCCATCATGAGTGAGGCTGAGTGCTTTCAGCTTGGAAAAAAAAAAAAACATACTCCGACCGACCACTTATTCTGAGGTTATCTTCAAATGTCAGATGGTGAAGCGCATCACGGTCAGGCTGAGGCATGTTGAGCAGAACAGCTTTGGAGGACTTCACTTCCTGATCCAGCAGGTCTCAGAGATTCAGCGATGTTCGGGGAAAAATAACATCGACTTCTAACCTGCCATCGCTGCGTCCAGGAAACTACGCCGCTGTGACAAGCAATCAGCTGAATCTCCCTTTTTTTATTTGTGTAATAAAAGTAATTTCGGCCTGAAATAATCACATCAAGCGTGCGCCATGCCGAAGAGCCAAATTCAATTTGTGACTCCTTTCTGACAATTTTCTAATGAAAGCCATATCTTTAATTTTCCTGCATTTACGTGCTCCAGCAGAAAGACAGGAGACAGGAGAAGAAGTTGGCCTGAGGGGAATGCCGACAAAAGGGGGCCAACATTAGAGCAGCACTATCAGGACAGTGGCACATTCACTAATGATCAAGTCTTAGCTGGAGGTGTAGGAGATAAGTAGATGTGAGCGATATCACAGGCAGCCCGGCAATACGCTTCTCCTCCCAAGGGCTTGGCTCCACGTATAATCACTCCGTAATTACAAATCCTCCATTCTGCTTCACCTTAACAGGTGACATCCTCATCTTTAGTTGAGTCAGTTAAAAGCTTTACGGTTTCCTTCCAATCTGCCCGTGTAATGGTGCTTCCATACAGGCGAGAACACTAGGTTGCGGAGACTGTGGTTTGTGTATTTCATAAAGGAATCAATACTTTCTTCAGATACCGGATACTAAAACAGCTGAGACACTGCCCAGAAAATGTAAATTTGATCCCATTCTTGCTCTTGATTTAGATTACTTTGTCCTGCGATGATTTATTTAAACTGAACGCCACAACACAAAGCAGAGAAACGATAGTGGTCAGTGCGTGCATTATCTTGGAGCTGAAGATTGGTGTTTTCATTATGTTGGCCGAGTTTATAAAGCCACAGAATAACTAACGTTTAATCATTTCGATTCATCCACACACCATCTCCCACTAGACACATCAACTCGTGAGCCAGCTCGAGCAATAGCCAGAATATGTGATTAAAAAACCCTGAATTGAGTCACAGTGTGACTCTAAATCACCCTCAAGAAAACTTTCTGTAATATTCTGGGGTAACTGTAATTACAGCCAGATCACTGTTGCTATGAGGACCCCCAGCGAGCCCCTGGGAGAGGAACTGGGTGCAGTTGGCTTGTCAAGCCTGAGAGAACAACATTGAGAAGAGGGGAGGAGGCTCAGACTGGTCCAGACCCAGAATTAGTGCAGAGAGCAAAGTCACTCTACTGGATCAAAGACTACCTTTGTTCCCAGGCTCCCTTTGGAAAGAAGCAGAACTCTCAGCTTTCACTTTTCATTTCAGTTTTCTGTGACATTTTGTTTCTGTTCGAGCAAAAAAGAACATGCACACACGAGTCAAGCGGGGAAAAAAAAAAAAGTGAAACCAGAGAAGAGTATATCCGACCGATGATAATAAAGTGCATGAAAGCGGCAAAGGAAGAAGTGGAGCGGGCACGGAGGGCAGAGTGTCTCACTAATGTTCTCTGCTCGTATAACAGGTGAGGAAAGAGATAAGGTATCACTGCTGATATCATTATCCCCACCATTCATACAGCTATGTGCCATCTGACGCAACATGCCAAAAAGTAAGTTCCTCAGATTTGGACTCACACTATTTTATTTCCAGTTTATTCATTAGACCAATAGTCTCTGCATGGCATTTCATAATAGCTTCCAAACCTCAGGCAGCTCTATACAGCTCACCAAGCAGTTTTTCCCCAACAATCCTATATATGGCCATCAGCTCTTGCTGATCTTCATAAACACACACAAATATGGCTCGAGCCCATCTTCTCTCCTGTTTATAGCCTCCTCTGGCTTTCTCCGAGATGAAACTCACTTTGTGCATTCCAGAGACCTTGTGTTATGCTTCACAGGCCTGCATTTTGGAGAGAGCGCTCAAAATATATCCAGCCAATCTGTCTTATGGTAAACTGAATGGGCGTCACGTCTCAGGGCCTCTTATTCCCTGAGCACATTCACTAACTTAGTCTGCAGGCTAGATGGGGTAAATGTCTGACTTTAAGCTCTTTCTTGCCGGGTTTTGTTTACTGTATGTCTTACTGCAGCTGCTGAATATTCTTCTTTTTCTTTGGGTTCATGGGAAGAACAGCCATCAAGGTGCTGTTTAACTGTTGTGGCTTGACTACAATCTGTTAATGGAGGGTAAAAATAGACTTTAGGAGTCGGGCTGACTATCAGCAGAATGGTGGCGTGTTGTTTCTTGAATCTAAAGGCAATGTGCAGCGTAACTAGATTATCTTAAGCAACAGACCACTGACCACTACAAGACTCTGGGGATTTCTTCAAATGTTGACTCTCTCTCTCTCTGTCTGTCTGTCTGTCTTTCTCTCTCTGTCTCTCTCTCTTTTCGGTCTGCACCCCCTGCTGCTTTGGAAACCAGATCCTATAATGGGAGAGCCCACCCAACTGCTGCTGACCAGCTGGAATGAGAGTCTGGGAAGCAAAGCAAAACTGGAGTCACACTGTGTCGCCTTCCACCCAAACACCAAACCCTCCCCAACTCTCCACAAATACAGCCGAGGGCCTCAAAATGGCGATTATTGTTCGGCTTGTGTCAGCCCTGTAAAAAAAAAACTGAGGCATGCACACTTTTTCTTCCTGAGACATAATTTCATGAGGCACAATTACAGGGTTGTCATTTTACGATAATGACAGGAGTGACATTTTGCTTATTACCGTGCCAAGGTGCCTTTGATGGTGTGTTTCTGCAAAGCTTCAAAAAAAAAGAAGAAAGAAAAGAAGCCAACAATGCACATTCTGCTCCTTCAAATGAAGTCTTATTTGTATTGATCACTAAACTCACAAACACTCATTCTCTCAAGAGTCTTGCCGCCTCTAATTTATACGAGCTGAATTCATAACGGGGGAAAAAAAAAAAAATCCTCGACTCTGTTGGCATTCACATCACAATCACAAGCTAAATATAGATTTCAGCCCGCTGCTGTAGCGACAACAAAAAAGGAAAGCTGTGAAACTTATTCAATTCAAACACTCTCCCTTGTGCAACACATGCAAGAGCGCGCATTAAAAGCCTTAAATTTAACCTGTAGTGGTGTCGAGGATGGTGAAGTTATGAGGGCTGGGGGAGGCAACAGAATATATTTACCCTGAATTCCCGGCATTACTTACGGCAGACAGAAGAGGCAGGGCATGTCCCCAGCACACAGGACGAGCACTGAGCGACATGCAAGCTGATCTACAGGCACAGAGACACAGCAAAGAACAACAGAGGAATAATAAAGCACACGTCCTTTTCACATATGCTGCTCTACTGTTATTAAGTCATTAACAGTCAGCAGGCCACTGGTGATAGACCAATACATGTGTACGGCTGACTGCCCCCGTCCACCTTTGATCTGCTCTTCAGCTGCTTTTTACATCACCTTCACCTGTCCTCAGTGTCTGGCAACACAACCACATGTGTTCAAGTGACCCAGCGAGGGCCAAGGTTTCTCTGCACACTGACCCTGATCTAATTCTCCCGGAGACAGAGGCTGCCCTTTTCCACACATTAGAGCTCCAGCTCTTAATGCAGCTGTTAATGCTATTCCTGGCCTTTCAGGCATAAGATGGGAGGAAAAATACTCGGACGCAGTGAGTCAAATTAAACAAGTCAAAGTGGAGAAAAGAAGAAAAACGAGCGATTCTTTAGCGGGGTATTCGCATTGCCTCTTTCTGATACGGAAGTTTAACAATTTTAAAAATGTATCCGCAGCATGGCTTGAGGGTAAAGAAGCTAAAGACAGGAAATTACTGTGGATTCCTTTACACCAAAATAAACAGCTCTCCGGGCTATTCTGCGCTGCCGTTTTATTTGAAGATCTGTCTCCATACATTCAGCCCATATTCTATTTCCTCGCCGGCTTGCTATTTGACCTACGAGAAGGCGGCACAAAAGGAATATTGACCCCACATTCCCCCTCACTAGGAGGAACAGGGTATAATTAACTGGAGTGTTAAAAGCACAGTGCCTCTGAGACTGTAAAACAGGGTATGAATACTGAGCAAACTACTTTATCCCACAGGGCTCAGGCCCAATCCACCCAATCCATACTTATTAATTTATTCAGCCGACTCATGGCCTCTGACTCCCTCAGAGATGCCTAACAGGTCAAATGTTGGCTTTCCATCTTCTTCATTCCTAATTAGACATAACATGTGGTGAAGAAAACATGTATTTTTGTCCTTTCCTTTGTTCTCTCTGTGTGTTTCTGTTGGCACCATGGGGTTTACCTGCCACGGAAATGAGGAGGATGACAAACCACATGATAGGAATTTATTCTCGTATCTCTACCTGTGACTAAAGTATTGCTCACTGTAAGTATCGGCGAAGGGCAGTGACATCAAACATGCCCTCCACAACGCGTGTCACCGGTGATACATAGAAGCTGAGCCTCTGCCATCTGTTGAGCATCTGTCTGAGCGGTGATTCATCCAGTTCGCACATATTCGCTGTTTTAAGTGTCGGAAGCAAAGACGTGATATGTGTTAACAATGTCTCCCTCGGCCTCTCTGTTAAAGCAGAGAACATCCTGTGAAATCGCATCAGAACACAAACTACTACACGACGAAATGAATGTGTCTGCGGCTTCGACTAACAATGTCAGTTTTTCACTTTTAAGCGGGATGACTTCAGGGATTTCAGCTTCCAGTCCAAAATAAAACAACAAAACAACTTTTGAATGTATTGTCAATTTGGTTCAGACATTTATGTCCCCCCCTTAGGATGAATAACGTTGGTGATCCACTGACTTTTATGTAACGACACCACATTTTTTTTTACAGTACTTCCAAAACAATCCTCTGGTGTACTTCTTGGTTTTTCATGCGACTGAACAAAATATTAGCAAACTGACACAGTAAACTAAGATGGTGAACATGGTAAACATGCCCACTTTTCATCGGCATCTGCAACATAAAGCATAAGCAGACTCACAGAGCTGCTAACATGGTTTAGTCTTCTAAAAGGGCCAATATTTTACACTTTTCTGGTGTTTTATTTGAAGTTCTAGTATTCACATGATGTATTTGTTGTATAGTTTTCAGTTGCATTTTGCCTTTTTTTCTGATTGGCTGACGCAAGGCCAAGCCAACCACAAGTATGAGATTATATATATATATATATATATATTATTTTATTTTATATTTTATTTTATATTTGATATTGGGCTGCTCCGGGACCAGGGGAAACCAATTTTCATATCATCCCATGTTTACATGTGTTGTAATGACAAATAAAACTCCTTGAATCCTTGAATCCTTGAATCCTTGAATACTCTACCTGGATGACGGTTCTGGGTTGGCTGTGCAGGGAGGTGACTGTATTAGTTATGACCTCACAACCTCATAAAAGTCTCGACATCTCGTTTTTTAAATAAGGTCTGTATGTATTTTTCTGTGGATTTGATACTTTCACAGTATTTACACAGCACAGAGACATGCTTTGTAATAAAACCAAATGGAAATCTCCCTTTCTGCAATATGAGACGCCAGAAAATCAGTTAAATATTGCTCATCCAAATTTCCCAGAGGCCATAGTCAAACTGCTTGTTTTGTCTGACTAATAAAACAAAACCAAAATGAGAATCGTTACATTCGAGTAGCTGAACTCAATGAATCTCTGACACTCTTGCCTGACAAATTACTTCCAAATTAACGATTAGCGCTCATTTATATCCTGAATTCATTCATTCCCCGCAACTGTCGGGTTTCCTTTGCTCTGTGTTTTCACAGCTGCATTAATGCCAGACACGAACGCAGACACACCAGACACGTTTTCTGGAACAGTTCTGTTCCGAGTGACAAAACCAACTCGATATGCAGCACGCCTGCTACTATGGCAGTGAAAACAATGACTTAACAGAGGAGCAGACTGAAATAACCCTTCTGTCTGTCCTTTGGTTCCCCAGACTTCCTGTTTGACAAAATTAAATCCCAGTTGATGCCGGGCTTTCCGCCCTGTTTCTCTCTGTTACTCTGTCTCTCTCTTTTTTTTTCATCCGTTGTCTCTTTCTGTCTTTCTGACTGAGACCAGGTCCACTCTTTGGGTCACTGGGTACTGGCCCAATATATATTTTTCCCCCGCTTGCAGACAGCCACTTTGAGAGGCAGGATGAGATTGAGGGGAATGAGAGTGTAAGGACACAGAAGGGTGGACAGAAAGCAGAATTAGGGGAAAGGTGAAACAAGCCTGAAACAGAGAGTTAAAGACTGAGAACACTGAAATGAATACTGGAGTAACCCTGAAAGGTCAGAAAAGAGGCGCAGGAAAGGATGTGTGAGAGAAAGTGAGGGCTGAAGAAAAAAGATAGACCAGAGTGTTGGAGAAAATAGAGTGTCGATGCTGCACAGGCTACGTTTCACTGCTCTCTGACTCCAAACACCCTTGCGGTGATGTTGGTGGGGGTTTGAGAGAACTGTATGTTGAGCAAAAATAGCTGGCGGGCTGAATGAGCACATTACAGTGTTGCGCGAGTGGTCTGCACTTTAGGTGATCAATCAACCCAGAGGAAGAGATGTCCATTTCATAACCATCAGTGACCGGAAACATAAGCAACGAAGAGCAAGACAAAAACCATTTCACAAAGTCTTGTCCGCGGTGAAAAGGCCTGGCTTTTTTCCCCTCAAACATACAGGCTGGTGCTATCTTATTAGTCTATGCAATGCCTACATGGCAGATGAGACAGTGTAGTTCATCATCATCACATCAAACTGGCAGCCAGGCAAGGAGGCAGGAATACAGATGATTTCTGAACGTAGACGGATAGCACGGCACGTCAGGGAATATTTACTCATTGCCTTGGAAATGTCTCGTGATCCGACACCATTAAACAATGACTGTCAGAGACACTGCTCCAGACATAATATTCCCCTGGAAAAATGAGCTCTTTATCCCAAAGCCTTCCTCATATGGATGCTATTTCATTTTGCTGTACCTCTTGAAAATGAGTGCCGGTTGTGAGAGGGGAGTGGAAGCACACATTCTGGGACTGGGCGGGATCCAGCTGGCAAGAACTCACAAAGCCGACACAAGGACAAAGCTCCTGGCTGTGCTGGTATGGCTCTGAAACAGGACAACACACTCCTGAGCCAAATAGCCCTTGGCAACATTATGGAAGCCACAATGGCAGCCCATCTGTAATTTATTTACATGTCTTTAAATTTATCGCTCGTGCTCATGCCCTTGACATACACTTTGAGCTACAGAGGTGGTGCAAGACAGATGTGGTAAATTTAATTTCATCTGACCTGAACAGCACATGACCAGAATACTGTATTATATGTTATATGTTACAGGTGACCTCTGGGGGAACAATAGACCTACTCAAGAAAGCGATACACTTAAAAACGTCCCGGAGAGCCAGACTTAAACATATTTCATGAGCGTGTCCTCTCTGCAGCTTCATATTGTTCATTTACTGACATACCCAAACCAGCGTGGGCAAACGAGATGCTGGCACAGAGGTGTAAACAGAGCAAATCAACCAGAAAACGAAATGGAGAAGCTTTCCCAGAAGGCAACACAGCCAATTATTTGATAGTTCAGATCAGCTGCAGCTTGAGTGGAGGTTAGTGCGGAAAGTATTCAACCACCGCGGCCAACAGGCCCGTTCACAATGCAGAGGCTCGACCCGACTGTGCCGCATTGTTTCCCAACCACAAACATGTCCTTTTGTTCAAGCCTAATATGGTTTCATCTATTTTTTATTAAGAAACAGAGTGACTCGCTGAGGGAGAGAGCTACAAGTCGTGTTTTCATGTTGTTGTCATGTGCTGGGTGTGCTGTATCTCTGTTACTGTTGTGTGATGATGGGTGTAAAGTGTAGCGTTGATCTTCACTGTGATGCACAGTGCCGTGAAAAAGAAATCCCCCTCGTGTACAATGAAGTCTCGCTAACAAAAATTCTGTTTATACTTGCGCCGTCTTTGAAGTTTTTGCCATTTCTTCGAATCAAAACCAAAAGCTGTGAAACTGGTCAAAAATTCTCGTATGTCAAATAAATGACTCTGAACGACCTCACACGGGAGCATCAGAAACCCACAAATTTCTCATCGTACTTCATCAAAGCACTGTCACAGGACACGGGGGTTATATTTAATGTAAAAGTCATTTAATGTCTCTCATCAATAATAAATAGTTGTACCCCCATCCCACACCGACGGCATTGAAGATTCCTCCCGAAACTGTTCACAGTGCAACAATGACAGACAAAATTAGATTCCCCGCTGACCACAACCTCCCCTCATGGCAGTGAAATATGCTGCATTGAGCTGTTACAGACTTTTACATCCCCTGGAGAATACTACCCCTCATAGGTCCGCACCTCCTCTGAAACAGCAGCAGCTCATATCAAGTCCTCCGCTTGTACCCTACATACAGTCCTAACAAACTCCCTAAAACCTAAAGTAGAGCCTGTCATGCATTATATTGTTTTGCTATTTCGCTTTGAGTTTCAAGGACGCATCAGTTCAACACCTTCTCAATAAAATATAGCCCATGGGCTATCCTCCAGCCCCGAGGAGTTCATGACATTTTTATCAAGAGCTAAAACGATTTCAATCCGGCTGACATTCTCGGTGGGTCAAGGCAATATTTTTGAGAGATTTCAGGATCGTTTCACGATGCTTCATCACTGCCTCCTCTTAAGGTGACAAGTGATGTTATTTGGTCTTCAAAAGCTGCACATCAACCTTTGGAAGCTTTGTTTTTTTTTGGATCACAGCAGTTTTATTATTATTTATCTGTCAGTGAAATAAAATGGGTCAAAATCTGTAATTCATGTTACCGAATGGACATCAGGAAACATCTACAATAAGCAACAAAGCCGGTGAGAACTGCAAGAAAAGTCAAGCATATAGGGGAAAAGAAATACTTTGACCTCCACTATTCAATCTATATAATAAGAACACCAGATGGTGCACAGTGTAGGCATAGCTACAACGGCGACAAAACCATTTCAACCTGCTTTTCCTGCACCCTCTCTTCAAAATTTGGCATGCACCTCTTTCGGCACAGGAGTTCACACAAACTCTGACTTCTGTGTACTCCTTTCTCAAACTCCAACTGCACCACAGTCGGTGACATTTCACTTTTATCTGCCCCCACTGATCAGAAATATTATAAAGTTAAAGTAGTATCTCAGTATGATGGGGGGGAAAAAAAGCCCATTAAAAACTGACTTGGCGATGCCCGAGGCGCCCATCAATATACCTAATATTTAATTGGCGAAAGAGCCGACCAGTCATCCAATCACAGAGTCTGCCAAGCTGTCAGTCATCTTGAGGCAATCAAATAGGAAAATGTGCAGAGAGGAAATAGATGAAGTCAAAAAAGGACACGGAAGCATACATTAGAGGTGGGTTCATTATTATGTAAAAACAGACATACATCTTTAAAACAAATATCAAATAGTTTTCTTCCTTCTCTGCGTGGGGCACCCAAAAGCCAAGGCAAAGCTTTGCAGGGGAAATCAAAAACTCCTAACAACCAAATCCAAACCATGTCAAGAATCTTTTAATGTCTCAACCTCCCATCTGTGCCACAGTCCTCTGGAGCTTGCATCGCTGGATAACTAAGACAAGAAACTACAGTGAAGGCAGTTGTTTAATGTAAGCAGCACAAAGTTTTCAGGCCTTTGATTCATGAGCCAAATAGTCTCATAGTCTCATACTAAGACTCAAACTCTTTGGTCTGTGGAGGAAATCTGGGTCTTTGTCATTACCAATTAACAAGCTCTGGAAGAATTGGAGAAAACAGCAGTATAAGACAACAATAATAGTTACTGTTCAAAGTTCTTCTTTCAGTCAGGACTGCACTGATAAATTCTTTCAGCTCTAATCTGGTTCATGGGATTGAGAAAACATTGCTGGGAGATATAAAGTGGATGTTTTACTTGTGGCAGCCCAGAGGCCCTGGCCTCCTCTCTGGTAAGACAGTCTTCATTAGCGGTCTACAATAGGAGCAGAGGAAACACAAAACGGCATCCAACGGGGGAACCATGAGGCTCCTGCATCTGGTGAATTCACGTGTTGCCTCAGCGACTGTTCGCCTCATTTGCTCCCGCTCCCTGTTGCTGCTAATCACTGAGATTTTATGTTATCTCTCGGCACACATTTTAGTATTTCTCCCCGCAGATCTTCATTTCTCAGCGAGGTTCTCGGTTAGTAAGAAGCGATCGCCGAATGTTTCAATCATCAGGTTTTTCTTCTTCACTCTCTGAACTTACCTCCGTCTGCATGCCTTGACATTTACTCGCTCTGTACGAGATAGAAGACGGTACACGGAGCAGCCCACTGATCTCCCCAATCGTGTCACTTCCAATTAACCCTTCTGAGACATCTCTGCCTTTTAGCTCACCAGAACTCAAGTTAATATATACTGAGCGGTGCCCCTCGTATTGTACCCCGCCTTCCTTAGCTCTCCCTCCGTCTGAATTCATGCGTGTCTGGATTTGTGACTCCACAAAAGAGAGAAATCGCAAGAAAGACAGACAGGGTTTTTTTTTTTTTTTTAATCCTAGGACCCAAAATAGCAGCTTGCTGTAATGCTAGTACAGTGTGCACGGGGTTTCTCTGAGCTTAAAAGGAGCTCTCCCCTTAAAAGTGCACATTTCTGAATAAACCAGCCAGCCTTCACCTTAATCATCCTCCATATTATACATCATTAATACTGGTGTTCCTGAGTAGTTAAGCCTTTTAGAACTGGGACATGGCACGTTGTGGTGGTCCCTCTGTGGATTTATCCTTCTGAAAAACCTGGCAGCTTTGTCAAAATCTGTCTGCAACCTGCTTTTCTGTCACATCACTTTTTTTTCTTTTTTAAAGCCAAACTGAAGTGATTGGGATTGTAAATAGCAGAGCGGTGAGCCACAGTATGCGAGCAAACGTTTTTGAGTTAATGAGAGGGTTGGAGCGCCACAGCTTCTTAAACTAGGGCAGAGAAACTTGCAGCTTCAATGGAAGCCTTCCCTCAGACCTCACGTCCCGGGAGAACACATGTGAAAAAACCGACAGCACACATAAACAAAAGCTGGTGCCGTGCAGATCCGTGTCCACTAACTGTAATCAAACAAACAGACAAAAAGACATGTCTATAGTCAGAGCTGCAGCGTGGACGGGACTCTATTTTTGTAAAGAGCCTGACAAAGGGCGTGGGTTTCTTTTCAACTTTAAGAAAGGTGCACACTGTGGATCAACCCCAGGGCACAAAATCACACTGACATATTCTGGTCACGCTTGTAGACCAAATGAGGCTCAGTTTTCCATCATTTCATCAATCAAACCAAAAACAAAGAATATGAATTGATGCCAAAAGTCTGCTGCACAAGAGTAAGAAAAATGTTTGGAGTAAAAATACAAAGAGGTATTATGAAACTCAGCGCTGTTTTTTCTTCATCAAATTATATGTTCCACATTATTTACAGGATGTGAGCCCAAATCAAGCTTTCATAAACAGGACCAAAAACCAAAAGTCATTCACAAAACGTGCATGAAACACTTTTAGCACACACACACGAAATCAACAATTGAGTTTTCTAAATGCAGTGCTTTGTTTTCTAGGACATTCTTTCGAAAATTCACTCCAGTCCAATAAAAGCAATGTGCAGAACTGTGGGTGTGTGTTGTTTTTAAACTGCAGTCATGAGTTAGAAGAAATGTAAACTGACCCAACGTCATTAAACGAGTAACATGACACATCTCACTGGGAGACTTTTCATTTCTTGTGGAGCCGAGTATCTGAGGAAGCGGCAGCTTTCTCTGGGCAGACAGCAGGTTTGTTGGCCAAGAAAAGTTGGCCAGAGGTGAAATCTTCATGGTTATTAAGATTTCAATGCCGCCTTGTTTCCTCACCAATGTGATTTTGTTTCATGGACAACACTTGTGTCCGAGAGTTCAAACCGAGTTTGATGAGGAGTTAATTATAGCCCGGTTCTTCTACAGACATCTATATCTTAGAAGTTATAAAGAATCTGCAGCCTTCTTGTAGTTAAACTTCACAGATCTCGTCTTAATTTAAATCAGAGAGCACCCTCGGTCAGAACAGAGCTACCCATTCACCTCATTGTGGAGATGGTGGAGGAGTCTGGGTTGGTTATCAGTACAAACACAAGAATGTGAACTCACCTCCAACAAACTGGATGCCGCCGGCCACACGGCCAATTGTACGTGAGATGAGATCAGAGATGCAGCAGCCCATGAGAGCTGTGAGTGCCACCAGCAGGAGGAGGCCACATCCCACGCCCGTCACCACCGTGCAGATCCTCCACTCCAGACTCGGGATGCCGTTGAAGGAGGCGTAGCGCCCACACTGCTCCAGCATCACCGTGGCCTGCCTCTCCTCGTCCCTCACTGGGTAGGAGCAGCGCCGAAAGGTACCAAAGGACACGGGCTTATCCATCTGTGTACCCAGCAGCCAGTAGGGCATGAAGAAGCCAACGCAGGAGGCAGCAGCACACAGCAGGGACAGCAGGGCCCAGATAACACCCGTACATGTCAGACTAGACGCCATGGTAAACAGTCTGCCCGAACGAGTTCACACAGTCACTGAACTAACAGCAGTTTTATGAGCAGTCGCTGTTGTTGTGGGAAGCCTCGCAGTGAGCATTTAACACACAAGCAGTCTTCACCTTCTCAGTGACTCCGGGTCCCTGTGAGGAAGAAGAGAAACCAGACTGAGCACGGACAGAAGAATCATGTGTGGTGGTAACAAGTTGTTATCTTTTGGAACAAGAACAAAATCACAGCTTGATGTGAAATGTGCAGCTATAATCACAGATATGAAAGACTCCAAGTGAAGGAAAATCATTGTGAAGTACTGAAGACTTTTCTTAAATGATGCAGGAGTAGACTGAACAAAACAAGAGGCATAGTTATTATAATAATACAATCTGATAATAAATAACCAACTCAAGTTTGATAAGCTTGGGTCAAAGATTATTCTCCATCTCAATTATTTATTCAAAGCTTTCATTAAGGAACATTAAGTAAGCATTTAGATACATAATAATGTATAATGAAAAGCAATGGAACCCCCATAATAAACTTTTAAATGACAGTCACATAGTCACCCCTCTATATGGCTGCAATATTAGATGAACTAGTACCACTAAGCTGCTGGAAACTGCACATATATACTTGGAGAAACGCACTTGAGTCCCTGCAGGAGCAGCCACTACAGAATAGTGATTTTTCGTTAGGGGTGACCTCACGGAACACGCAGTATTATCGCAGTGCTCACACTGTCGGAATGTGAATAATGAAAACAAGACTGAGAGAGGGGGGGAAAGGAAAAAAAGGGGAAAGAAGAACTGAGCTTACATGTTGGGAGAGCTCCGGAATAAGGTGCGCTCGGTGGACACTGAGAGGTTATTTCCATCTGCCGACTCCTCCAGCTGTGTTTGTGTCTCAGAGCAAACTTTTCTTCAGTCGAGGAAAAAATAAAGAGAGAGAGAGAGAGAGAGGGATGTGTCCTGAGAATGGGAATCCACGAGAAAAAAAAGAAAAAGAAAAAAGAGTGAGCGCAGAATCCAAATCACTTCCTCCTCATCAATATATTTAACCGAGGCAAAGATCAATTATTCACTCCTGTGCTGTGCAGAGACGTGCGGAGCTGAGCTGACTGACTGGACCCGTTTCCACATTCCTGCTCAGAGAGAGAGAGAGAGAGAGAGAGAGAGAGAGAGAGAGAGAGAGGGGCGGGTAGGGGGCGAGTCCATGAAACACTCTCGGGAGGTGACCATCAATCACACAAATCCCCACCCAGGGGCCGGACTCACCGCTACTATCATCCCTGACATTCTCCTGCTGCATTCACTGACGTCCCGTAAACGTCCGTGGTAGATTTGGAGACAGTGCTGAATCTGGTAAAATAGCTGCTGATGAAAATATTATTGCAATATAGCATTGGCGTTCATGCTCACAGTTATGAATTTGGCTCTGATGCACATTCAAGAAGTCTTAATTTAATTGTAATGTTGAACAGGACAAGACAAAATATTAATTAAATAAACATAAATAAAAAATATAATAATAATAATATATAATAAAATAAATAATAACAGTAAATATAAATATAAATATAATAAAAAAATAAAACGTATGGTAATAAAAACAATGAACATAATAATAATAATAAATAATAATAATAATAATAATAATAATAATAATAAAATAATAATAATAAAATAATAATATAAATATAAATAAAATATATAATATAATAATAATAAATATAATAAAACTTATGGTAACAACAACAACAACAACAACAACAACAATAATAATAATAATAATAATAATAATAATAATAGTCATTAACGGAAAATGTTTCTCAAATCAAGATAAGATAGACGTTAATGATCCCACACCGGGGAAATACACTTGTCACAGCAACTCATATACACAAAGTGGATAATAAATTATCCTGAAGTCATGCTGATGTTAAAGAGTCTGACAACTGTTGGAATGAAGGACCTGTGGTAGTGCTCCTTCTTACATGGTGGGAGTAGCAGTCTGTTGCTGAAGGAGCTGTCTGTTGAGAGATGTCTGTTATTGCTGTGGATATATATATTTTTTTGTTCATTTGTACCATCCTCGCTGGTATTTAAAATCTTCAGACAGTGTTGGAAATAATTGTTCTTCCATTAACATGTTAGGTTTTGGAGTAAATATGCTGTAGAGATCAATAAATAACAGTAAGAGAAATATTTTTCAAGAATGACTTGTTTTTAAAGCAGTGTAATTAGATTTATTGAATCATTTTGACTGCTGGTTTAATACTATAGTGTAGTAGTTAGTTTGTCTGGAGTTCAATTCATGAGAGCAATGATTTCTTGAACACATAATACTCTTAAGTTTAGTCAAGTTGTATAAAGTTTTTTTTTTTTTTACCCCATTTTTAGTGGTGACAGGTGTGTTGTGATTGAATATCTAAAAGAAATACATTTCTTATTGCTCAAATCATATTTCCAACAGCACCTGAACGCAGCTGTGCTCTCAGGTTTAAATAGTTTCGTGTGTGTGTGTGTGTGTGTGTGTGTGTGTGTGTGTGTGTGTGTGTGTGTGTGTGTGTGTGTGTGTGTGACCATACACACATAGATAACATTTCCTGGACAGTTCATTTAAATATCTCTCTAAATCATTGTCTCATTTCTCTTCTGTTGTAAAGGTTAATAAATAATGACTACACCACCAGCTGAAGCTCTCTGCCCCAGTCAAACTTTATTGCCAATGCTGCCTACAGGACCTACAGATGATTAAAAATGGTGTTATATACATGAAATATAAAAAATATAAGAATATATACAAGTTAAAAAGATATCTAAGAAAAAATATGGCAAGATATAAACAGTATAAATATGGCAAAGAATATAACTACTTACTAACTAATATAATTCTTACAATAATGTAATGACACTTCCTTAAATAAATTATGAGCCTAAATTTGAATATTTGTGTGAAGTGGTTACCATGGTTACAGTCATCAGTTCAGATAAATAACCGCACAGCGGAACCTTCCTTCTGTCGCTCTGCGGACCTTAACTCCAGACGGACCAAAACATTTCCCCGTAGTTGACGTGGAGCTGCGTGTTTGTGTGTTTGTGTGTTTGTGTTGAACCATGGCTGACGTTAAAGTGGAGGTTTCCACCGACACCTCCGCTGTCATACACAGCTCCAGTGCAGCTTCTCAGCCCAACAACCCGCTGTCAAGGAAGCTGAACAAAATCCTGGAGATGAGGCTCGACAGCGACAAGGTGAGAGGAGGAAGTTAGCTCCGGGTTAGCAGCGCGGCTAAAGCTGCAGGAGTCTGCTCAGAGTTTGTTTGTGTTTATGTTTATTTTGTGTTGTGTTTATGTTGTGTTGTGTTTATGTTTGTCTTGTGTTTATGTTTATGTTGTGTTTATGTTTATGTTGTGTTCATGTTTATGTTGTGTTTGTGGTTATGTTGTGTTGTCGCTCTCTTGGAGGTAACTATTAAACAGTATCGATCCGCAGTAACAACGATAAACATGTTTGTTCATGTGACAGACAGCTGCATATTGATGCAGACAGACAGGCAGACAGATAAACAGGCAGACAGACAGATAAACAGACAGACAGATAAACAGACAGACAGATAAACAGGCAGACAGACAGATAAACAGGCAGGCAGACAGATAAACAGACAGACAGATAAACAGACAGACAGATACTTATTAAAGGAAATTCAAGCCTCCAGCAGCAGCATGCAAACATACATAATAATGAACCTATAACACAGTATCCATACGTTAAAATGAACCTGGGATAGATCTAAATTTAAATATGTGCAGAGAAATTAAACATAGTAAAAAAAAGTAAAAAAGTAAAAAAAAATATTAAACATTTGCAAAATAAATCTATAACTGTGTTAAGAAGTTAAGCCGTGCTAAACATCTATACAAAGACTATATAATAAAAAAAAAAGAAAGTGACCGTAGAAATAGAAATGTTTTATAAAAATATGAGAAAGGACACAGGCGGCTGTGGCTCAGGAGGTCGTCCACTAATCAGATGATCGGCGGTTCGATCCCAAAAATACTGAATCTCAAAACCCCACGCCAAGATAACCGGTGTTAAGCCGGAGTTAATAAGGAGAGACTGCTCATTCTGTGCAGTTTTAGCTGCTGTGGTTTGTCTGTATGCAAAGAGGAGCAGATCGACACATTTAACACCATGACTCACCGACCTCATACTGTCTGTTGTTCACAGGAGATGCTGGAGGCTCTGAAGGCTCTCTCCGTGTTCTTCACCGAGAACAGCCTGCGCACCAGGAGAAACCTTCGCGGCGACATAGAAAGACGAAGCCTGTCGATTAACGAGGAGTTCGCACTAATCTTTAAGGAGGTTAAAGAGGTAACGACACTCAGGTGTAACTCTGTTTTAACCGGCCAAAGCACCTGTGCACTGATTCAGTCCATGGTGCTTGGTTACTAGATTACTAGACATGTTCCCAGAAGCACAGCTGTGATGGTGATGTAGAACAACAGATTTAGACATGTAGTTTTAAGTTTAAAGGTATGTGTAAAACATCTGGACCTGAAAACCTGAGATTCAAGCAGACTACGTCCCTGTTTGGGTGTTTGTATATGAGAACAAGGGTTCTTCTGCTCAGTGCTGTTGTAACTGTGACCTCACGTTCTCCGCAGGAGCTCGAAAGCGTTAACGAGGATGTCCAGGCCATGAGCACGTGTTGTGAAGAAATGACCAGTAGATTAAAGGTATGTTGGTGTGGATTAAATGTAGGACCTCCAACACTTCATATGAGGTTTTCTTTCATTTCATTGTTTTGTTTTTGTTTTGTCTGCAAAGCATCTTTTAAAAACGCAGTCGTATTTCCTCAACAGGCTGCGAAGGAGCAAACTCAAGACCTCATAGTAAAAACCAACAAGCTGCAGGGAGAAAAGTGAGTTTCATTCTAAAGGGGTAAAACTTTTGTGTGTTTGGATGTGTGGGGATGCATGTGTGCATGCATTACTGTGTGTTACTGTACTGTTAACCTCCTAAACGGACATATACAACATATGTTTTAGAATTAATAGTAAAAACTAAGATAGATATAAGGAATCTGGAGGAATGTCCATAAGAATAAAACAACATATCATACTAGCTGGCTGGCTGAGAAAGACATTTCTAAAATAAATATATTTTACAGATATTGATTTGCATCTTGTGGCTACACGAATCAGATACAGAGTGACCATTAAACTTGTAAACTTCTGGCAGGCATTGGATCAGAAAATGAATCAATTCAATGCTACTGTAACTTCAGAGACAGCAGTAGCTTTTTGTATTGGGTTTTGTTTCTGATTTAATTTGCTCCATAAATCTAGTGGACAGAATTTTAGCTATTATTCTGACAAGTCAAGTTCATGACACTTTTACAAAGTATAGCCACAAATTGTTCTGTAGAGTTTAGTGAGCGCTCCAAAAAATCTTCAGCTTTAGTCTCAACTAAAACTGAACTTTTTATGTAAGGAAGTGTTTGTTGTTGGGCCGGCGTGATGGATCACGTTGAAGAGTTTATGTGGGAATTAATCCTTTTTATTTTTGTCATTGCGAGCACAAGTTGTTTCTCAATCTGGTTCAAAATGTCACAAAGATTGTGAAGACAAGACGACAACTTTATTCTAAACTGCAGAAAGTTCAAAGTAATCTTGCGCTGACATTTCCTTTCTGAGGGCGTCACATACGTCACTGATTGAGTTCTCCATCAGTCCACAGCTGGACACCATCATTTCGCTCTTTCGCTGGTGACTCATTTCCACACCCCTTTTCCTGTTCAGCCAGTTTTCCAGGCAAATAGCACCTTAATCATCATGCGCCCACTGTTCGAGTGATAAGCTGTGAGATGCCTCTGACAGTCGTCAATCGAAGGGGATTTTCATAATTTATGAGAACCAAAGCATTAAAAAAAAAAAAAGTATGCTGCTAGTTTGAAATGTTTGCCCAAATAAAGACATGAGTGCATTTCTAGTCTGTGCTGTGAAGCTCCACTTTAGTGTCAGAAGTTAGAGAGAGGTTTGGTGCAGGGCAGGAGGAGCTGGCAAGTACATTTTTATTTTTGATGAGGAGGGTTGAATGATTCATGAGGTTGATGAATATTTCTCCCGCAGTTGTCTATTTGCATAAGGAGGGCAGCAATCATCATTAATGGGGCTTTATTTGTTTTATTCGTCGTGTCTTGTGATATTGGGCCTTGAGATTCACATCAAAGTAGCTCCTGTTTACACTGCGTTATTCCCCGGTCTTATTGAAGCCGGACTATTACGTCTGGAGAGAAGCCCATCAGTGTGTTTGTGTATTTGAGCTTGTGCATTGAGATTTGCTGTCAACACTTATTAAGAGCCATCAGATATGCTGATCAAATATATAGAGCTCACCATGACACAGTCAGGAGTAAATCAGACAGCCACAACTATCTGTCATTAATCTATGAATTTGGCCGACAGAGTGTTGACAGCGATGTGAAAACACCCGCTCCTCTTCGCTGACAGCCGGGGGGTTGGGGTTGGATTCCTTAGCGTTTGTGGCAGCTATGACCTCAGTGCTCAGTGACCTTGTGAGTTGACATAGAGACAGGAGCACTGGCAACATAATGTAGATTTCTGGCAAAAGACATTGCTGCCAGCTGTGATGTACCGCGGCAATTCCATGCTCCGCTGGCACAGATCCAGGACCTCCTTGATGAAAAGGTGACATAAGAGGGGAACGAACGAAATTGAAAGGGAAGGAGATGAGTTGAGAATGTGAGCGCAGTGAAAGACACCAGCGGGGACGAAGCCACCAGTGAATACGTGCAGACAATGAATTAATACTAGTCGTGTCGCTGTGTGCAGGGGGGGGCCTTGTTAAAGGTAAGTGGTCAGAGGTTCTACATGAATGCCCTTCCGAGTGCCCCCTGCCTTGTCTTTTTCTTTGCATAGTGGTCCCATTGGGAGCTGCTGTCCGTCTGCATGACATTTTCATTTGCGGGAACCGCAGTGACCCCACAGCCAGATGGGATAGTCTCTGCACGCTGGGTTTTGACCTTGTCTTTAGCAATTTTGTCTCAGAAGAGCTGCCAGGGGAAGTGTGCAGTCAAGCTGTCCTCCTTCAGCCACCCACCAGTCAGCCCACTGCACCACGGCGCTCCAGTCTTCAGATCTATTTCAGGTCACACAATCCTCTGCAGTCCCAAGACACTGCCTTTTCTTTTCTTTTTTTTTTCTTTTTTTATGTTTCTTCTGTTGACACTTATTATAGCAGTGCTACATTTGCAGCACAACCTCGCACTTCGGGCTTATAGGCCAGCTCTGCTGAGACTGCGTGACTCGCTTTCAAAAGCTCTGCAGATGCTGCTGATGTGTACTTACCCTGCAGAGCAGGCCTGTCCTCAACTGTCTGCTATCTTATCTGCCAGTGCCACTGTCATTTGTCAGCTCTAATGAAACAGAAAGGAACAGCGCATTGCCCGTAGTTTGCCGAAACAAAGGTTGAAGAGGCGAGCCAATCAGAGTACATGACCCGTGTTTGTCTGCCGGCTTTTTTCAGACGCTGCGCTCTTTTGTTTTCGGGCTGGTTTGTTCAAAGGCGCTGTCAGCAAGAGCAGCAAATAGATGTTGTGTGTTGTTCCATAATGAAACGTAATGCTGCCCACCTGCCTCGCACTGTGTGATCTTTTCATTAGCGTGACATGTTATCTGCTGAACAAGTCGAGACGTTTCACAAACGGATGTTTCTGTGCACTGTGTAACCTCACAAGCAGCCGAAGCTGAAAGGGGTTGGACTGTTGGTTTAGTTCTCCGGCTATTACAGGCAGCGTCAGTAGGACTACTTGGCTGCACGCCAAAGAACAATGTAGATAAATATAGTAACCACACCTAAGATTTACCTGCGTTTGGCTCCTGTCAGCCACTTATTTCCCATAGTAATTCCTATGACATATGGTGAATTATCAGACATGCACCCCCCGCTGTGTTTCATTGAGACCATTTCTCCTGAAAATAAAGCAAATGTTCTCAGTGTGACTTCTGTATAGGTCATTAATAAATCAAGAGCTCTGAAACCCTCGAGAGAGCGATCTTGGACATCAGGGGTGTAAATGGAAACCTGTGTAAAATGACACTTGAGCCTTATTAAGACTCAGCTGGTTGTTAATGAGGATATGGCTGCGAGTATGCCTTTTGTGTTGCCTGATGTGACTGACTGCGGCTGCACTCTGTGATCATCGGCGCGTGGCTAACTAACAGCTTTTGTGAATGCCAAATTTCCATGCGAGCCTTTTGAAATGGCCCCTAATAGATTTTAATGGATAATCGACCCACATGGTTTACAACCTCTAAGAGGGTTGGACACTCGCTTGTTACACAGCGCACGTGATCTCTCGTCTCGCCCCGCGATCATTAATTCTGTATGATTATCAGTCAGTTTTTCAAACAAGAAATGAAAAATGTTGGCGGAAGTAAAATCCTCTGCTGTCTTTACACTCTGCTTGATAACCGGCGAGCTCGTTAGATGTTGGTCACTGATTTTCTCTCTGTTTTTATAAACCGATGAAGCTGTTAATGAGATTGCAAAGAGAGGCCGTTACAGACACTGTAACTGCTTTTCATCCCGGCATGTAACACATCATGTAACGGGTGGAACTGAACTTGAGAAATTGAGAAAAAGCTTTGAGTTAATTTTCCCTTTGAACCACCAGCCCAGAGTCCATACATACATGCCTTTTCATCGTGATGATGCTCATTCACACAAGTACGTTGCCTCTCTTTCTCTCTGGTATTCAGTAATTGCAGTCTGGAGAAGAATGTGTCATGTCCTGACAGCGCTGTAGCAAACGATCCTGCCGCTCCAACGTTCCCTTGCTCTCCCACAATCCACCTCTCCTCACCTTGCACAGGCGTGTGCAGCCTGTCTCTTTGTTGTGATTTACATCCTGGAGGAACAGGTCTGTCACTCCTGGCCTGGACATGATAAACTGGGAGGGGGGGCATTTGTTTTCTTCTCGAGGTGAAGCTGTTGCTGAGTTTGACGTGTGGAAGGTTTTCTCTGCTGGAGCTCTCTTGTCTATGAAGTGCATCAATAAATCAGGGATTCGGTACAATTAAGTTCACGCGGTCATATCAAGTATATTGCAGATGAATGTTTTCTTAGTTTCAGTTATTGATAAAATAAATATCTTTATAACTTTAACTTTTAAAGCATCAGTGAACACAAATTCACTTGAAAGTACCGACCGTTGGTAGAAACTGTGTGAAATGCTTTATGAATTAAATCCCAAACTATGGCGTGTTAAGCGTAGCAGATGAGATAGGGCCTAAGAAGCTTTTACGACTATTAAGGCCTTCGGATGGCCACTAAATTTTATGTCCCATTTAAAAATGTCATGGGGAACCTTCATGTTCCAGATTCAGTTTTCAGTATACGTGTGCATTTCTGTCTGTTCTTCACACTTGTGATGATTAAAAAAAAACGCAGCAGCCTTTTAATGATAGAAATCCCATGTTTGCACCACAGAACAGATGATCCAATTAGATTTTTGTCAAAGCCTCCTGCATACATTTGCATATTTGTGATCAAAATCTCCTTTCGCGAGTCAACCGAGGCTCCTCGCTCTACGAGAGTTTACAGATTTCATGTTAATATCGCTTATGTGCTATGTGAAGACGAGCATGTTCGCACGGAGATCATTCCTTTAATATATGCCGCACTCAGTTTAATTAATGGCCCCATTAGCATAGCTTATTATTTTCTATATATCGCTCTAATTGTGGTGGAATATCAGGTAGCTCGAGCGCCTCCTGTTTTAATTTATTATCTCTCCGTGGCATAATGTGTTTTCTCTCACTGCTATCACTTCTCTTTCATTTTTCTCCGTTCTGATACTCCGTTTGTTTTTGTACACAGTGTGTGCCGAGTTAGGTAGTGACAGCTCCCTTTTTAATACAAATAATGCACTGTATTTATGAGTGTTTGTGACAGACTAAATGATTCTTCTGATGATCCCATAGCGAAAAGCTTAAAGCTCCTCGTAGAGGAACAGCTGCTGTGTCTCTCTGTATTTAAAAAAAAGCTGTTCATCGTTGCTGCGTACAATTTTGTCGCTGTAGCCTGCAGGCTGCAATGAAGTCATATTTAAAAGTATGCTACTGAGGCTTTATATGTGACTTGAATTAAAGTCCAGCCCAAGCTGTCGTCTTTATGTGTTTGCGACAAAACCTCAAAGCACGAAACGCGTAAAAGGGCAAAGAAGCCCTTAAAGTCCTGCGTGCGGGGCTCAGAGAGCTGCACGGAGAAATACTAAATCATAGAATCCTGTAACAGATTTACAGCCCTTTACTTTCAGCTGGCTGAGCACTGGTAATAGCTGTCTGAGAGAGACAATGGTCAGATAATGTCGGGTTCTTCTGCTCCTCCACAACAAGCTGGTGATTTACTGATCCGGCCTTGTTTTCACAGGCGAGGGGGAGAGAGAGAGAATATAGACGAGGTGGTTGGGATGGGAAGATGGTGACAGAGGGAGGACTCGCTCTTGTTCTGCTATCCCATGACAGAGTTCCCTGTTTGACTGGGACGGTTGCCATGGTCACTATTGTGCTGAGACTGATAGTGATCGCTCTGCTGTTATTGATAGTGACAAAACCTGGCCAGTATCCGGCCCTGTATTCTTTTTTGTCTCTCTTGTCTCCCTCTGTTATTCATTTTCTCACTGCTGCACATGATATCTTTACTCTGTGTCCCACCCGGTCTACCTGTCCCACTCACTCCCACTGAATAGAGTTTTGTGTGTGTGTGTGTGTGTGTGTCTGTGTGTGTTAGAGAGAGAGTGAGAGGAGTGTGACTGCCATCTGCTGGAGGACTTCAAACATTACAGCTTGTTGACGACATTCACCATTTTTGTTAAATAAAAGCATACAGCTTTGATTTCCACACTGACAGACAGGTCTTTTTTATTTAGACAGTAAGAAATTACAAAAGGAGACGGACGCTTATGTGAGATTAAAAACCTGCAAGGGCCTCGAAGATAAACAAAACAAATCGTACTGACCGACAGAACTGGACAGAAACTAAATGACAACACTGTGAGGAAAAATATAATTCTTCATTAAGATATTAAAGTGCAACAATGACAAGAGAAGAAAATGACAACGTTTATCTCTCTCCCTCAGTCACCGCCTGGAGGTAAGAGCTCAGGTTGCTCAGGCTTTCCTTGCCAAGTTCCAGCTATCCAATGAGGAGATGGCCACACTTCGAGGGTCTCGGGATGCACCCATTACTGAGGTATAATCTCCTTTATAATGTGTTCTAATTAATTAAATGATTAAAAAGGATCCTCCCACAGGATTGGAGGTTTCACTATCAGGTACAGAGGAGTGTCAGAATAGAGACGTGTATCCTTCAGTGAGAGAGAGATCGAGCTTTTCACTCGACCAGCATGCTGCCATAATTTAAGTTTTAAGATGTCCATCAACCTAAAAATCTTTCATCTGCATCACTTTGTACTGTATAGATGTAAGACAAATCTAAATGATCAAAAAATGATAAAATTGCATTTACTTGATATGCACATGCATGAATCCGCATGTGAAATAACATCACACATCTGTCCGCTTCCACTATAAATATTGCATGATCAGTTCCAAATGCTATCCTCGCTTAACTTTTCTCTCTCTCTTTTTTTTTTTGAACTAATGCTGTAATAGTTAGTGTTTTGGCACTAGATCTTTATTGACTTCTTCAAATCTGCCACACATATTGCTCCTAATATATTTATTAATGTGTCCCAGGATTTCTTCAAAGCTCTCAGCCGTGTGAAGCACATCCACGAGGACGTGAAAATCCTCCTGCGAACCAACCAGCAAACTGCAGGGTAAAGTGCACGTCACGCTTCATAGTGTCACTCCGTGCTCCAGTTCCTCTCACTGAATAAAAGAAGAGTCTTTTACAGTTACGCTGTCAGTAGTTCTGTCACTCGGGTTATGGGTATGTAATGTTTGGTCTTGGTTTGCGTGCTCGTTCCAGGTTGGAGATCATGGAGCAGATGGCCGTGTTACAGGAGACATCATATGAGCAGCTCTACCGCTGGGCTCAGAGTGAGTGCAGTACACCGAGTTAATACCGCAATCACACTTTGTACACATCGTACAGAGAGAACTAAATACAAAACAGCATTCTTGTGAGAGCAATGGCGTGTGTAGGACACATTTGAGGGCACATGTGATTCATATTCTCTGACTGAGTTTTGCCAAGAATGCCAGACACCAAAATAAAAAATAAAAAATGTTTTGTCATTGAAATCAAAATGGAAATAAACCATTTAGATCACAAAAACCTCATTTTTATAATTATACCATAACACAATAAAGATAATTTACTAAATTATAAGTTGTTTTATATATATACTTTTTTTTATTGTGGTTAAGATTTGATAAAAGGCCCAAATCTAGAAATTTGGGAAGTTCTTGTGTTGCATTTTCTTTGCATGTACTAGAAGTTCAAGTACAAGTTCATTTTCGCAAAAAAACCCCAACATTTCTTAAACATAATTGTATTTCATACATTAGATACGGTCTGAAAAGAGCGGAGTGTGTTTGTTTCTGCAGTCTGGAAGATTGGTTACTGCCTGCTCATTGTTTGTATTGTCTGAAGCATAAGTTCTTGGTAAAAGCCCATGGGAAAATATGATTGAAAAATGTTCTCTGTGCTTTGATTTGCCTCTTGCCAGAAGGGTTTCCATGGTCCAAAATATTTAGAAACAATGAATGAAGGATAACACAAGCATATTCACTAGAAAGACTGCAACTGTTTAGTTAGTTGGATGACAGTGTAAAGATACACTGCTTTTCTTCTTTCCACAAAGATGAATGCAGAGGACTGACCCAAGAGACGTGTGATATCAGCCCTGTGTTGACTCAAGCCATGGAAGCCCTACAGGACCGACCTGTCCTTTACAAGTAACACACACTGTCTTACAAACAACATTTTTTATATCTAAATAACACGCTGTACGGTCTGTCCCTTCACCATATCTTCCTGTCCATGTAAATCAGGGGTTACACATCTTCTAAGAACATTAACATCAACTAAAGGTAGACATTTGTAGAGGCGGGATACATGTTAATTCATTCATTCATTCAAATGAATATTAAATAAAAATAGTAAAATTTGGGCCCAAAAAATGTTTTCTTCTGTTTACTACAATGTTACCAGATGGCTACTGGCTCTGTATTTCTTTTCTCTGTGCTGACTTTATGGCCAAGGAGATGCTTTGTGAGTGAAACAAAAAGTTCACTCAAGTTCTTCATTAAAAAAACAACAACAAACAGTCTAAAGATGCAGAAAATGTCTAAAGAAAAATGACACCACCATCCAGTACCAAGCAGAAGAAGTCATTACATCATGTAAATACAGGTTTATATACATATATAAACCTATTTTTAAAGAACGCACTGACTGGAACAGGGAATACATAATCAAGAAAAGAAATAAAATGTTTTTAAAAGTCAATATATATGCAAATAATGTATCCCCTCTAGTACAGGAAAGCAATTTGCGCTCATAAAGAACAAATATTACATCGTATTCACACATTTTCTTAAGCTAGCTGGGACTTTGTCCCTAAAACACAACAACAACTCACAGGAAAGTTTCACACGTTTACCCCCAAGACATGTTTTCAAGACAAACCCACCCTCCCTCTGTTTGCATTCTCTGAAATGCACCTGCCTCAGTGACCACGAAGTGTTCAAGGCCATGTGCTGGCTGGGGATGTTGAGGCTGAGAAAGCGGACACCAGCGTTCCTGGAATCTTAATTCAGCACTATCTTGTGTTTAGTCTGTCACAAAGCCTGCCACCGCCGAGTAATCAAAACAACCTCAAAGTCTTTCCTTTTGGAAAAGCTGCCTGCATTGTTGATGTATGCGAGAGGCTGACCTCCGACACACAGTCTGCACGAAAACACGTCTTTTTTTCACATGAGGCTTGGGGTGTTGACTGTTGCTTTCCTCTCTCTTCTGTTTGGTCAGGTACACTCTGGATGAGTTTGGGACTGCACGCAGGTGCGCAGTGGTGCGAGGCTTCATCGACGCCCTCACCCGCGGCGGGCCAGGAGGAACACCCCGACCTATAGAGATGCACTCACATGATCCTATGAGGTACATCTGCTATTTACAGTATGAGCTGAACATTGACATTTACCGCATTAAAACAAAACGCGCACTTCAGTTCTGATTGAAATGCAACTATTTTTTGATTGGATAGTGGTTAGTGAAACTTAACCACAAGTTTTGCTTTTAACAGAAAAGAAACTAGACTATAACAAACGTTGAACATGTATCCCATTTACATGTGCCCACAATTAGAGCTGACTAGGACTAAACTCATCTAACAGAACCTCAAGCTACATACTGAGACATTGAAATGGAAAGGATTTGTATAACTCTAGATATAAACAATGTAAATATAGTTCAAGCCTTCAAAAACACAACTAAATATCAGGCATAACTGTCCTATTGTATGGTTGTAAATATCACGATTCCTAAACTATAAATCTGTTCCAAACTCCAGAGATTCTTAGCTCAATTAAAAAGGATGTTAAATGTCTGTTTTGTCAAGGAGTGTGTATGTGACTGCGCTTCCTGTTGTACTACATCCTCTTCCCTCGTCCTCCTGTGTCCAGAAGCCAAAAGGGAGATTTTCTCAGAACACCAGCGATGCGTGGAACACAAAATCACCTCCACTTTATAGGAGACATCGGCAGTTCTGAGAACACCAAGTTCTTTCTCACCTCCCTATGTCCTCACACTCCCAAACACACACGCACACACATGCACACACAGGCTTTCACACAATAATACAAGTTTAACCTTGCTGTTTTCCACCGTTATGTAACACCAAAAGCCATGTGTGTGTTTGTGTATGAGGGGAGTGAAACACGATGACCCATGCCTCGACGTAGCTGTGGTCACAGTGCGGTAAGATTAGCCCTCAGGTTGGCCCCTCGGTGACGTACTGTTTAATCCGGACTATTTCGTCGCTCTTTTTAGGTATGTTGGGGACATGTTGGCCTGGCTGCACCAAGCCACCGCCTCGGAGAAAGAGCACCTAGAAGCTCTGCTCAAACAAGTCACTCTGCAAGGTACGACGTCTCTTATATGCTAATTAGGCAGTGTGAAGTTCTCCATCGTCTCCAGCTCATTCACATCATAAATTGCAAAAGGTGCGATGACACCTGCAGCTTTTCTCTTCCACCTTTTTTTTTAATCTCACCATTGGAAATGTTTTTTTGCATCCTTTTTTAATTTGGTGGGTTTTTTTGGTTTTTTTTTTTTTTTAACAAGTGAACATGGGCTTATAAACACATGTCACAGACTCACGAGTAGCTTGTTTATTCGGCAGAGTTTGGGTAACCAGTTGTTCAATGAGGTTAGAGACGTTGGCAACAGTTGGAGAGCGCGATCAAATCTAATTCCATTAGAATTTAGTTCGGCCTGATGGACTAATCATGCGCTTGTTTCCCTAATTTAACTTCTTTTGGTTGTCATAGCAGTTAAGAATGAAGAGTTCAGTAAGATGGGGGGGGGGGGTCAGTCAAGACTGGAGTTTGGCTTTGGTCCAGTTTGTTAAGCTGAGCAACATCCAGGATATCAACTGCGGGCGTTTATCTCCATACACAGTCTCTGCAGTTCAGTTTAGATCACATGAGGGTCGGCTTGGAAAAAGTTTGAACCTTGTGTTTTCAGGCAGCTGTCAGTGTAGCAATATAGCGCCTAAACACAGCGCATTCCTAAATTAAATGTAAACATTGAACATTGTGTAATGTTGTGACCCTTTTTCGTGTGTTACTCCACATGCATATTTACTTTGGATCCGAAAGAGGATTTTCCCCTCATGTTCTATTCACTAATACTGTGCTAGTCTGCTTATATTCATGATACCCTCAAAACAGTTGATTCTGTGTGTGTGTGTGTGCGCGCGTCTCTTACATTAGGTGTGGAGGAGAACATGCAGGAGGTGGTTGGACACATCACTGAGGGAGTCTGCAGGCCGCTCAAAGTAAGCGACTAAACAAATTAGTTTAAGAACCTATTAAGGAACCACTGACCAGCTCTGCGAATGCACACAGTGATCTGTTCTGTTTGTGTGCTGACACCGTGTGTTATGAATCTCTCCCTCAGGTTCGGATAGAACAGGTCATTGTGGCCGAGCCAGGTGCTGTCCTGCTTTACAAGCTCTCCAACCTGCTAAAGTTCTACCACCACACCATCAGGTATTTAATTCACTCACAACAGCTGAAACGATTGAAAAAGACAAGCCCCCTTTTTAAGATGTCACTTTAGCCTCTTGGAGCATATGTAGAATAATTGATAAATAAATAATCACTGTGCGCAGTCCGAGTTGACTTTTTTTTTTTGGACTATTTGATCTTTGGCCAGCTCTATCATTGGGACCAGCGTGGCCTCCTTGCTTATCACTATTGAAGAAATGCACATCCTCAGCAAAAAGATGTTCTTCAACAGCCTGAGCCTTCATGCAAGCAGACTCATGGACAAGGTACGGATTATTTTTATTTTATTTTAATAATACTTAATATTATTTTCATTTGTGCAGTTGTGAAAAACTGACAGCTAGGAAAACAATACAATCATCTAAGGAAGGAGATAGAAGAAGAGGACGAAGGCGCCTTGTTTTTAAAATAGACGGTTCGTAATGTTCTTTCATGAAATCACTTAAATGACAGTGCAGAAGTTCAGTATTGCACCCTGTGGACACACATTGTGTATTTCAGCTCCGCGTCTAAACCCTCAAAGACAACAAGGCTATTTCTGAAGCACTTGTGCTTGTAAACAGTTTCGGCCTGTTGGCCACAAGCATGGAAAGGACGCTAGCTTCCAAAAAAAAAAAAAAAACACCAGACTTGTTACCGTTGAGTTAAATTGGCATCCAAATATACCTCAGCACGTGCACATAACATGCAGGCTGTGTCCTGATCAATAGCAGTTACAAGAATTATCCCGGTAGCTCGGTGTTAATCAAATTTGAGGCCCTCTGGGTTTTGGTGTCAATTCCAGCCAATGCCAGGAACACAGCCTTCTCATAATTCGGTCTATTAGGTGGACAAAGGTGGCCGCGCTCAGTTGTGTGTTCTCTAACCAGAGGCCAATGAATGCGAAACCTTCTTCATTAATAAGGCTCTTCTCACTCTAATCAAGCTGAGGCTCAGAGTAGCAGCAGGAAGCAGTTGTATATTCTGTCATGTTGCTTGTTAGGGGACATTGAACGCTTTGATAATGTTGTAAAGGCCGTTTTGTCTTGGTGAAAGCTACATCCCACACACAACTAACCTCTGCAAGAAAAAACTGTTTTCTCCATCTAATCTAATGCCTCCTCCTGTTCTGACCCCGTCTGCCTGCGCAGGTGGAGCTGCCACCTGCAGACCTTGGACCTACAGCCTCCCTCACTCAGACGCTCTCCCTCCTCAGGGAGGTGCTGGCCTCCCACGATTCATCGGTGGTTCCACTGGATGCTCGCCAGGCTGACTTTGCTCAGGTAAAGCTCATATTTATGTGTGATCAGGATGGGAACGAATAGTCTTGATGCTTCTTTTTTAATTGAGTGACACTGGACTTATCTCTTTGCCTCTCCCAGGTGCTCTCCTGCATCTTGGATCCGCTTCTACAGTTGTGTACCGTGTCAGCCAGTAACCTGGGCACTGCTGACATGGCTAGCTACATGGTCAACTCGCTGTACGTCATGAAGACCACGCTCGCTCTGTTTGAGTTCACCGACAAGAGGCTCGAGATGCTCGAGTTCCAGGTCCGCCTGAATCCTAATAATTATCGGCAAATTGGTCGTGAATCAGACAATTACACTTCTAGTTATTTATACACATTTAATTAAAGTTATTCAAGGGCATGAATCTAATATTAACACAACACACCTTTAGGAAGACAAACTGATTCATGAAACAGCTATTACATTGTCTGTGCGTAGGGGTATTGTTCATTACAAATAGTTAATTATTCTTTTTCTTTTCATGAAAACCCATAGAGCCCAAATCTTTTATTAAAAAGATTTAATTTACTGTGTCACAGAAGGGTGTGCGTCATGCATTGTTGTCCGTGCTCCAATGCGCCATCTATCTCTTCTATTTTTAGCACATCTTTTGTAATTGAGCACCACAAGAGCTCCTGTGGAAGTTTCATTATCAATAGCACAGTGGTTCTCCATTAACCACAAGTACCATTGGTTCACAATGCAGGCTTGGACTGGATTTTAAGGCTCTCTCTCTCTTTCTCTCTCCCGCATTTTCTAGATCGAAGCTCACCTCGACACTCTGATCAACGAGCAGGCGTCATACGTGCTGACCAGAGCCGGTCTGAGTTACATCTACAGCGGTGTCCAGCAGCACAGTGCTGAACAGGTGGAGCACTTAACTACACTTTGACATGCACTCAGTGGTGAAGTTATAGAAATGTGCATTTCTATCTAACATCTCTCCTCTTGGGCTCCCTAATGGTCCTCTTTTATCCTATACAGGCCCTTTTTGTTTACTGTACAGTACCTCTTTGGGCTTTACAATAGCTATCGCTATGGTTACCACATGACCGATATCTTTATTAGAGCATAATAGCATTACTATCAGATTTTCAGACGAGAAAGGGGCGCATGGAGGCAGATCATATTATGTCCTATTAAAACATATTAGCTTCTCCAGAGGTGTCCTGTGCAGATGAGATGAGAGAGCCGATGCCCTGCAGCCTTCCTCCCTCTTTGTAACACACTTTGCCACTGGTCTGACTGGGACCCATAGTTGTGGTTTAGCATGCGAGTCTTGAAACCCCAGGTCATGTCAGGACACACCACACCCTGCTGCTGCTGCTGCTGCTGCTGCAGCTCAACACAAAGCTCAATCAAGAACTGTCATTCTCCTGCAGACTACTCCTCTCCTCGGGTGGCCTGTCTTTGGTTTTCTTTAAATAGTCTTCTGTTTGAAAAGATTAAGTCTAACTGTCTACACTCGACAGCATGCCAGATGTCAACGGCTGACAAGAATTACCCCAAGTTTATTTTAGACTCTTCAGGTTTACTTTTTGCTATCTGCTTAACGTTTTTTATCCCTGTAATTTTCTGTGATGTGAACAGATGCTACAAGAAAACAGTGATTAAAACAATAGTGTTCACTGTCTAGTAGCTAGGAGATCAGTGTGTAGCCTTCTAGTATGTTAATATGCCTGTATCTCCATAAAATCACTGCAGGTACTGCGCTGTAGCGCCGACCCTTGCACTGCTGTCTATTTGCTGCTTTTAATGTTGGCAATTTAGGCATTTAAGCTTGACTTAATGTTGCCATTCTGGATAATCAGCGTCTGCTAATTGCCTGAAAGGTACCTGCTGTTGTTCACAAAGTCACTCATGTGTTTGCCTCGCACAGTTTTTTTTTTTTTTTGTCTTGTTAACGTCAAGATTTAGGGAGGGAGTTTCTCTTGTTTACAAATCGAGGTTCAGAAAGTTCAGCGAATTAAAAAACATGTCAGTTTTTTTTTTCCACAGTAAATCTCTTAAGTGCTGTAATTAAGGGCTAAACATTATGAATCTCTCACCAGCTTAGATTTAGTACGAAAAACATATTTTATGTGAAAAACAGTCATTTAAAGTCATGTACTGAGTTATACAATACACAGCGATGAGTTTTGAGGGGTTTTTTTAAAAATACATTTAGCAAAAACTTTTATACAGACAAGAAAGAAATCATCTTATTATACAATGTCATTCATGCGGTTATCATTGTGTCCCTGCCTCAGTCCATTTTAAGCTGCAGCTGAGAGCAGAGCAGATAAATGGAAAGAAAAAGAAGAAACCTTTCCAATACTTTTCAACATTGTTGCTCTTCAGACGATGTGACCTTAAATTGATTTCCACTTTTCCGTCTCAGGGTCCTCTGTCCTTGCTGCCCAGCATGGACAGCTCTTCTGTGAAAGCGGCGATGGTGAGTTACACTGAGCATGAATTCATAAACGTTTGCTTCATCATTTCTGACTCTTTTGACTCATCACCTGCTGTTAACTCGACAGGTCCAGTTTGATCGGTACTTGTCATCGCCTGACACTCTTGTTATGCCACAACTCAACTTCCTGCTGAGTGCGGCCATCAAGTGAGTTTCTGTCCTTTTTATAGTCGATAGTGGCGCTCTCTCTGCAAACATGCAATATTCAGGCTCCGCGTTATAAATGTTTACAACATCGCATGGCGTTTCAACAGGGTGATGAGCACAATCAGACTGATTAAAAATAGAATAGGAGCGTTGACCTGATATGTTCAACATTCATTAGTTTCCTAGATGTAATACGATCATTACCCGTTCCAAACAAAACACTCGACTAAATGCACTGCGGCTTTAGATGCTAAATTGCTGAAGCCACCAACACATGGAGAGAGAGCGGTCTGCTGGACTGTCTGTATTTGTTTTACTGATCAGAAAATGCACATGCTTTTAGCTCAATGCAGCTGCTACACTGGAGCGCTCTTTCTATGAGTCACGTTTACTGGGAAGTGCAGCAGGCTTGAGGAGCACTCTGTACCTCAGGTTAATGTTCTCTATTAATGGACATGGGAGGACTGATGGGCAGGACGCCATTAATTAGCTTCTGGTCCATTTCTCACTCACACTCGTTCCCTGAAATCATTCCTCCTCTTTGTCTTTCTCTCTCGCTCTCTCTCTCTCGCTCTCTCTCTCCCTCTCCCGCTGTCTCGCAAGTCTGCGTCTCTGCTCGGCTAAATACACAACAGCACCATGCAGCACTCTGAAAACACTCCAGGAGCACACAAATAAAGGGAATGTACTTTTTAGACTCCCTTCATTTCACATTTCGTATTAGTGCACTCGGTGTGGAGTAAGGTGTTATACACAGCACTGTGGTTCTGTGTTCTCTGTGGGCCAATTAAAAATATGGATCTCAAGAGCCTGAGTGGGATACAACAGCGGTGCTCCCACTGTGTCCTCAAGTCCTCTCGCTTGGCTCTTCAGTCCGACTGTTGCATCCTCCATTCGTACTCTCAGACAAGAGAGTCAAATTATGTCCTTTACTTAAGGATATAAATGGACTTTTTCATGGAAAAAATCTTTTTTTAAACATCAAAAGATGCAGAACAGACGGTTTCTAATTAGATTTCTTTAAATACTTCAAGCAGTGATTTTAGTTTGGTCTAGTCGTGTCTTCAGATGCCAGGTTTGTGTGACCAACAGTCCAAAATCCCAAAATATTACATTTATTATGATATAAGACCAAGGAAAGCAAAAAAAATTCTCATTACACCCATCGACTGTTTGGAATTTTTGCTTGAAGGATGATTATTGAAATGATTAGCGAATCGTTTTCTGTTGATTGACTATTTGGAGAAGGACGACATCTAAAAGAGAAGAAAGAAAAATCTGTAACACAGCAAACATGATACATTATTTTTTCTGATTAAAACATGGCTACAAACATGTTCACAGCGAATTAAATTCTCTCATTCGAGGAGTCTTTTCTTTGCTAAATCAGTCAGTGTGGCTGACACCTGATGCTTGTGCATCGATTCTGTAATATGCATCTATAGATGGCAGTGTGCACCACATACTGCCACTCATTGTTTTGACACAGTGGGGGCACAACGGCAGTGATTGGTGCAAAATCTTACATTACCGGCTCTTTATCTGTGATTACAGTATAGCTCTGCTTGTCTGATTTAGAGGAGAAATGTTGGCCCATTCATGACTGCCACTGCTTTCTAAAGAGTTTTATCTGTTTGTGCAGGGAGCAGATTTTCCGGCAGTCCACAGAGCTGGTGTGCAGAGCCTATGGGGAGGTTTACACAGCGCTCACCAGCCCAGCTAACGGCTACAAAGACCTGGAGAACCTGCTACCCAGATCACCTAAGCAGGTTCAGTCCTTGCTGTCCTGAAAGACACTTTAGTCTCACCTGGCTGACCTCAGCCTGCAGGTTATTTAAAGAGATATGTTATTTGTACAGTGTAATGTATATAAAAGTAGTTGTTAAGGTGGGGTTCTTTGTGGTAAATGTGGGATGTGGGTGACCTCAGAGAGAGAGAGAGAGAGAGACACTCCTCTGTGCCATGTATATGATCCATTTACTTTCAGTGCTGCAAGGCAATCGGCTTGTTTTTCTCTCTGTAAAGCACACGTCTCCTCATTTCTGTCTTTATCTACTCCATGGTTTGGTTCATAATTGTACAAATCAAATTGTCTTTTTATTGAAAAATATTGAACACTATATAAAACAAGAGGATACACTGAATTTAAGAGATTTGTCTTATTTTTCCACACTTAAGAGTGGTCAGGAAAAATTCAGCTCACTGCGCCAAGGGGAACCTCAGAAGCTTCAGCACCAAGCGTTTGTGTTTATTTTACTCTCAACTGTTTGGAGTTGTAGGAATAAAATGGAAAATCTGTCTTTTGGCTTTTCAAAAATGTGAAAACAAAACTATAATGATTGAGTCATTTGCCATAAGTTTGACCTTTTTTTAAACAGATCTTTGACCATTCAATACACATTATGGTGTGCCATGTGCACAACTTTAACTTTCTTACCGTGCACTCCTTACTTATACTCGTAGACTAAATAAGGCTTTGGTTTCTTAAAGGTAATTTTTCATAGATTAACACAGAATCCAAAAATTATGATGCAGTGAAACCACAAAAGAATTCGCCCAGCCACACAAAACGATGATGCAGTAACAACAGTGTAATGTTTTTCTTTTCGTCTTGGACAGCTGTGACATGATGACGTATGATATTACATCAGTGAAAATCTGATACCAACCCAGCTCACGTAATCACCAATAAAACACCACTGAAACAGTAAAGATAAGTGAATATTGATCCGCTCTGTTGTTATGGTCTCTGGCCTGAGAGGCAGCATTTCATTTCTGCTATCTGACATCAAGGTTCATGGCAGCAGGCCTGATCTTGGCAGCACTGCCAACACTGAGTCCCAGGATTTCCTCAGCTCACCGGATGTTACTCAGATATCATTGGCCAGGACATTGAGTACTGGGAATAAATGGAATACCACAGAGTTCAGCATCTGGACGACGCTCTTAAGTCCTTTAAATAGACCAGCTCTCTGTTCCAATTCTGCTTGGCTCTGGTTGGATACAAGCTGGATTCTTGAGTGTTTTTTTTTTTTTTTTTTTTTACTCAGCACTCCAGTTGGATGATGTTTGAGAAGCAGGATTATAGAATAACAACATATTGTCCATGTGAAACAACAACACGCACACAGTGCACACACCCTCGCTTACTCAGCTTCACCTCAACTGTGTGTGTGAGTACATGTGGACCTACACAGTTCAGTGTGTGAGAGCTTTTTTTTTTCCCTGCAGTTGGCTGTATTAATGAGTTAGCAGATGTGAGAGGTGATGGAGTCACCACTTAGAGGCAGGTAGTGGTGAGCAGGGTGGCAAACATTCATCCCATCATCCGCTCCATATGACAACGGTCACTAAGCTTATGCCTGCTGAAGCATGAGACCAGCAGGAATCTGGGTTAAAGGATGAGACGGGCAATATTGAGTTTTGTTTTTTTTCCCCCCACCCTTTAGCTCCGATGACTGGTAATAAATGTCGATCCACAGCTGACAACTTGAGTCTTATCTCTTCTTTCAGCAGAAACTTTGGAAGAAATATGATTCAAACTAAGTAGAAGTCACACTTCCTGGATTAATGTTGCTCTTTCTCAATGTTCATGCTTAAAATGTCACATGTTGCTTCCTCGCTTAGGAATTAATCATCAGCGCCTCCAAAGTAGGATATGATAACTAGTTGCACAAGAGGAATGAGGCTTATGTGTCACAACACAGCGATGCTGCATCAATGTATTTCATTAAAGATAGAATTTTGTGAAGTCCCTAATACAGGACAAATTCATGACGAGTGAGAATTTTTGTTTTAGCTTTAACATCATGCATCTAAAATTAGATTTTGTGACATTCTTAGCATGTCTCTGAAACTTAGATACATTGTACTGTATACAGCGTGTACACTGTACTTTAGTCTGTACAGACAGAGGGAAGCTTCACTATAAACTGAATAGACGTTCGTTAGTCGTCTAACGTCATTGTTAGTTCGTCCTTATTGGCATCTATAAAAGACAGTATCATAGATATAATCAGAGTACATGTAGAAATAATATATTTTACATTATGTGGGGAAGAAGCTTCATAATCTTGATTTGTCCAAAGGAGGGTAACAACAACAACAAATCTTCCTCATAGATTCAACCTGAGCAACTGAACCAGCAACACTGAAAGGCTTCACCAAGTCACCCAACCTGAATACAGAGACTATGTTAATTAATATGAAGTTATCTAGCTTGAAAATGGTGACATCTTACTAGTGTGCAATCCCAAATTTAAATAAATAAATAAATAAAAAATTTATCAGACCTCCCAATAATAGACTAAGTGCTGTGTTGCGTGTCTTTTCAGATACAAATATAACAGCATCGTCTGCATACAGCCTGTTTATGATGAGATAGTTTTCTGACATTTTTGTTAAATAAAGACTACATCTCTGTTGTACAAAATTTTAACGATACTGCCTCTTCCCCCTCTCTTTTCACCAATTTCTCATCTAACAGGCTAGTTATGCTCGAGGGTAACCCATGTTTTTTTTCTAAAATAAAGAGTGAATAAGTCAATATAAAGCTGTTGGAATTTGGTACACACTGAGCTTAGAAAAAAAAAAACTATCAGTGCTGATATGTGACACCATGGTTCAGGCAAAAGGCCTTCTGCTTTCCTGCTCTAATCTTCCACACAGATAACGCTGTGTCGGATAGGAAGTCGTTAAGAAATCAGTAACGAAATAATGGACTTTGTGCCACTAAACCACAAAGTAAGAACACCATAATAAGGTGTACAGTGTTGACGTCTTATCTGTTTTGATTAGCTCTCTTCATTTCACAAACTGTGCTGTACTCGCAGATCATGCACAGTTGCATCACGCCCTGCCCCCCTTGTCAAACATTGAGCACAAACTTTCAGCAGCAGGAGGAGGAGGAGGAGGAGGAGGAGGAGGAGTTGTCTTTATCCTCAGAAATCTAATTTATCGCTCATAACGTGTGACACGGCCTTAGTCAATACTCGGAGAACGCTGGATTTCATCATCTCAGCCAAATTCTTTTGAATTGAGCCACTCACCTCTGACATACGTCCACTGGAATAAAGACATTGGTTATGTAACATGCTCTCAATGCATTGTGCACTAGCTGCTTCAATTACAGGACATGGTCATCCATCTCATTATGGAGTTCAAATAATTCCTGCTTTGTATCAATACTACTCAATTATTTCTCCACATCGCTTTTATTATGTGGAAGAGTTACCTCATGTCAAACCTCTCTCTCTCTCTCTCTCTCTCTCCCTCTCTCTCTTGAGAGGCTATTGTGTAATTGCTCTGTTAGCACAGGAAGGGGGACACTGAAGTACTGACCTGAAACACGAGTGCACAGTAATTAATTTTCTTTTCTGATTCTCTGCTGTTCCCATCACCCTGATCAGCATTTCTTTCAGTGCACAGGCCTTCGGGAACTTTAAAAAGCGCCTTCAGTCGGCGATTGCGGCTCATGATTTTGACACATAAGACACGGTTATTAATGCACGTCCATCTGGCACTGCTATTGACAGGCATACTCCCTGGCTGACCAGATGCATGTCCAGGTGGCCTGATAAACAAAGCATATCAGAGACGCTAACAGCACAGTGTTTGGTTAGTTGTGGGATGAGGGGAAAGCGCAGAGATGACTGGTTCTCTCCGGCCAAATATTAGCCAATGATGGAGCTGCCTTGCCCTCGCACTGTTGGAAAAGGTTGGACCCCCCGATGGTGCCCCAGAATCCTTCTACAGTATTGCATGTGGCTGTGATACTTCATTGTGTAAGCTTTTCCTCCCAGCAGAAACATGTTTGCTTTTGCTGGTATGAACACTTTGTACAGAGTCCAGAGCCAAACACAAGCACATTCAGTGATTTCCGAATTGTTTCTTTAATGACCAGATTTGTCCCGTGTTGTTGTTGGATCCTAGTCACCCGTGAAAAATCTCTTACCGTTTGTTTTTCTGCATGAACATGATCTCTTTTGGAAAGTAGTGGGCATCGCAAAAGAGATGTTTTTAAATGAGATAAAGACTTAATCGAAGCTAGTGTATTTACTTCGCTTGTAGATTGTTTTACCACAATCATTCATGAATATTTTAAACTGAAGAAGATTTAGATGCTTTTTTTTTTTTTTTTTTTTGCCAAACCTTCTAAAAATCACTGGTTCGGCACCAAAACCGTGAACCAGAGAGACCGACATATCTACTCACACTACCAGAATAGAGAACAAGAACATGTAACAAATTCACCATGACTAATGCCTCTGAGTAATCCAACATGCTGTCAATCATTACTCACACAGAGAGCACTGTCTGTGCTCTCATTGGTCCGAATGTGGCTCTGCTGTGCGCTTCTTCAAAGCATAGACCCGTGACTCCCCATCCTGAGGCAAAAGAACAGGGCCAAGTTGTGTGTGTGTGTGTGTGTGTGTGTGTGTGTGTGTGTGTGTGTAAGAGAGGAAGAAAGGCGGCAATTATATGGACCGGGGTTGTTCTTGTCGCTGGGGTCACGGCCACCGACCCGGTCACCCTACTTTTATGTGTCCCTGCTCAGGGACGGTAAACAAAAGCAGATGTGAGCACAAGCTATAGCTGCGTTACACACGGCTGTGTTTTGATGCCAGAGTGGCTGGAATGGTGATGCAACGATGTGGAGGCTGTGATCCAATCAAAGGTGGCAACATCCACACTGGTGATGTACTCCATCACTGCGGCGTTAGTTTAAAGGTCAAGTGTGTAAGACTTAAAGGGCTCTATATATAAAATATACATAAAAAATGTGTAATCACCTAAAAATACTAATTTTTATGTTTCTAGTACCTTAAAATGAGACTTTAATATCTGCAGAAACCACGAGTCCGCCAGCTCTAGATAGAACCTTTAGTGTTTTTCGAGCCACAATACGTAACTACACCGCTAGATGCCACTAAATCCTACACACTGATCCTTTAAAGCAGCCGTATCTCAACCTTCACATCAATTACACAAACTTTTGGTAAAACAAAGAGATCAGTGAGTTGTTTTCATTTATTTTTATTGGTATTGATATAAGTGTTTCTTAGAATTAACCCTTTCACTGTTCTGAAGGCAAACTGCTTCAAGATCATTTTTGGAGCATCCACACACTGAATAATGACATTTCCAGGAGCCGTGAACTGTCCTGAAAATAAAAAATATATAGTATTTCTGATTTACGAAGGGGCTGTGCCATAATATAATAAAACTTTGCCTCCGATTCGACAGGTTGAAACCACATTTCCCATAAAACCTTTGTTTTCTGTCATGGAAGAAGTACAGCAGCTTCAGGTTCTTCAGGCCAACGTTTGATCTTTTTGACTGGCTGATCATTTTTAAATTAATTCTTAAATCTATTATTTGATATTTTATCCAATCTCACCTTTTGGCACGCTGTGTAAAACTTAGTTTTGGTCATTTATTTGTGTTATTTAGTGTCGATTTATTGGGGTGATATTATGCTGACCCTTGTAGACAAGGTCGTGTTTTGGATATCTATAGAAAAAAAAGTCTTCCAGATGAGGAAACGAATATGAGAACTAGAGTATTGCTTCATTATTTCTTCTTAAAGAGAAAGAATACAAGGAAAGACAAGAGAGACAGGGCTACAAAATGTGTTTGTGTGTGTGTTTGTGAGTGTGTGGTGGGTGGTTGCACAGGAACAGCACTAGAGGCCTGAGAGGGGAAGGAGAGAGCCCCAGTTACTGAGTAACCCAGAGCAGCAGTCCCATACTCACCTTTCCCCTAATAGCCCTTCACCTTCCGAACCACGTGAAGTGGGCCTGTATGCTGACTCCCCATAGTGTGCACACACACGCACACACACACGCACACACACCAAGAAAGCTTTGCCAGTGACAGAGAGCAACAGACAAACACGAGAGTGTTAAGAAGAAGTTTTCTCTGAACAGCAGAGCAAGAAAGATCGCAGCAGCTTAAAGGAGGTGTCATAACGTTAAATGACACTTCTGACTCAACCTCACCGTGCTGAGATTTTCTGGGTTTTAAAAAAACAAAAACACTTTCACACCTTTCAGGTCACACCCGACACACCGAACCATTGGGTGCCTGTTGGGCCATGTGTGGTCGACTGTCGTGTTTACTGCGTGATCTGTGCGACTGGCTTCAGTCAGTCCTCATCAGCGGGCCATTCAGCAGATGAAGCGTTTTGAATTGACTTTGGAGACAGCTGGCGTTTGTGTTCAGTTTCTCCATGTTACTCCTTCACCTTTTAGTTTTTTTTTTTTTTTTCCACAAGCAAAAAGACCGTGGGCTGACAACGCCGTTTGCAGAGCAAAACTTAGTTTTGCCAGATGCATTAACAAATTTAACAGATGGATTTTTATTCTGAGCACATGGGAAGACTGTTTCACTGTGATGTAACTGCGGTTTGTTAGTTTCTTACAAACATGTGACTCAAGTCATTTGGTCCAATTCTGAGGCAAGTCAGTATCCAGTCTTTAATAACAGAAATGTCAAATAATGATATTTTTGGCCAGTTTATGAAACTTAAAGACCTCAAAAATTAATGACAGTTAATTGAATTTCGACTGATTATGATCTGATCTCGTCCCTGGTTTGACCGACAAGGCAGTCTTCCAATCATGGCAATGTCATTATCAGTGTGTAAGTTACATAGACACTTGTTAAGTAACTTCCAAGTCCAACATGAGTCATAAGTCATTCATTTTCTATCAAGTCAGATTACAAGTCATCGAATCAGTGACTCAAGTCCAGGTCACAATGACTCAAGCTGCCATCTCTGGTTTGTTTTGTTCATCTCTGTAATATTTTACTTGAAGGTCACACACAGATTACTTCATTCCTCTCATGCACCATCATGCATCGCAGAATGTACATGTGTGTTGGCCGTCAGCTGTAGCTCTGGTTTGCTGCGCGCTGCCTCAAGTGCAACATTTAACAGAAGGCGTGAGGTGATTGGTTGGCTCCCATTTACAACTTTAAACCGACAGATTGCCACGAGCGACCGACGTCACAAAACGCCGCCGCTATGAATGTGATCGAACTTGACACAACAGGATTATCGTTTTCTAATTAGCTGGCTGACTTTTATTTGGAGCATGTGACTTTATTAGTCACTCAGAGTTTTCAAAGGGACTCAGATGACCTTTTGTGGAGCACAAAGTGCAGTTGAATCTGGTTGTATAGAGAAGTGTGTGGGAACATGTGTACCAATGTGGCAGCAGAAAGCCACTCCTTCCCATTGTAGCGGCTGAATGAGTAAGATGTCAATGGAAAGTATGAGTCACTAGACCTACAACTCACAACAATAATATTTAGCATGAGTCGGGAACTCGGAGCAGTCTGCAGAAGGTAGATTGGTGATTAGTGGCTTTATACGCAGACTGGGAGTGGCTGTGACAAAACTGCTGGCCTGACATCATTAATCCGTCCCAGCCCACACACTCTCCACGCCAGACTGGTAAAGGGAGGTACTGGCTGAAAGACGGGCTGCTAATTCAGTCCAGGGTGAGGAGCAGAACCAGAGTGATCCAGATCAGCCACACTGAAACCTTCGCCAGTTCCCTCCTCACATGGGTGTGACTGGGAGATTTTCTGGTAATGCCCCGTCTCAGTGAGAAGAAAAAGAAAGAAAAAAGGAGTGTGCTTTCTCACACTACAGAATGCATTCCTCCATGTCATTACGTACATTCTTTGTATTTACTGAATGAGTAATGAGTGAAAAAAATGTGTTGTGAATAGCAGAAATATGCTCAAATGTTCATCGAGCGCCAGAGGAGTTGTGTGATATTTGGATAAAGCTGTCTGAATGAGGAAGATGCTGCTGCTGCTGAAAGCTTTGTGAAAGTGCTGCATAACGTTTCGTAGAATTCACGAGCAGTGAAGCTCTAAGCACAAAATATCTGTTTTAGAAACAGAACATTAGTTTGATTTATGATACGGAGGCTCGTGAATGTGAATCATCATCTTTCCATTCGTGTTGTGATGTTCACTTAGTGGTTTATCAACCTGTTGAGGGAGCTGTCATTGTAGATTCTTCTAAATTTGTGGTAAAAAGAAAATGTACAAGTGAAACCTCCTGAAGTCATAAAGAAGTCCTGAGTAGCTAATTTATATTTTAAGTAAGTAAAATAAAGCAAAGACGAAGATAAACCAGAGAAATTATGCTGCCACCCATGATCTAAATCAACTAAAAAAAAAAAAAAAAAGGGAAAAAGACTTTTTCAGTGCAAAAATATAACAACGGCACTTTTGTCTTCCTCTGATATGTCAGCAGTAATGGCACAAATTGCCAGTTTCTAGGTAATAGAACTCACATGCATGGCTGTCAGCTGTGGCACTGATTCAGCTGATCTTCTCTTGTCACAAGAAAGGAGCAGTAACAATTATCCCCCAAACACTGTAGAAAATCCCTCATCATCTCAAAATAATTTCAAAAACTCAAATCTCATGACAGCAAACAAAGAGCAGGACTGGCTGTATAAGAAAAGGAGCTTGTTGGGTTTTTTTCTTCCCCCTTATCGAAGCTGTGCCGTATTCTTGTTCCGAAGAGAAGATGACAGAAGAAACAGAGCCTCCATGTGTGATACACACATTGTTTGCTTTGTACGCATCAAATTGAGCAATCATTCAGATTTACAAATCTGTGCGTGAATCAGAACTGCGTTGAGGTTGAAGCTCAAGTTCGTGGTGTTGACTCAGAAAATGAATCATGGAACCTGTGGAGAGCCCAGATCATCTGAGCAGCTGTCCCAACAAGCCGGGGGCTGGGGCCCGGGCCAGATCAGGCCCTGTTTTCACTGAAGAGGAGGGGGGTGAAGAGAGACACAGAGAGAAAGAGAGAGAGAGAGAGAGATCTGAAAACTTTCCACAGAGTGTTTTTTAAATGGTCAGTTTAAAATCATGGAAGCAAATCAAATCCATGCAGAGAAAACAAGCTTTGCTATTTAACACAGAAGCAACGGGGGTCGAGAGGGTGCTTATTATTGAATGACTGGCATGGTGGGTAAACTCTCCAGCCATTTCCTCCGATTCATACACCGAAAGGTCTTGACTTTCTCTTAAGTGATATCTTGGCTGCGGTATATGAAACACTCCAGACTGACCAAGAAGTAGGAAGCTGTGTTTGACCTGAAATAGGAAATCACCGTAGGAAGTTAGATAAAATTCAAGAATGGAGGATCGGGCTTTTCACAAAACACTTTTCCACTTGTCTTGCTGCGTGATTAATGTGATTTGTGCTGTTTTCGCCATTGTCCGGATTCAACATCCATAAAAGCAATGCAGCTAAGTTATCAACAAGCTCTGTTTTCAGAGCGTTTGTCTCGCAGCCTTTGTTTTCATTGGAGCTTAGTTTACCTGTGTTGCAAAGTCTACTCCTTCCCAAGAAAACAACATGATCTCTTTGTTTTACCTCTTACGCTCACAAAAATATGCAGTATTTATGACATTGTGAGTCCAGAAGCTAGCTTATAATTACATTTCTTTGTGTGAGATGAAAGAAAAAAAGTTGTTTTGAAGGTATAAATGATGGTTGTCGTGGAAACAGTGTGTGATTTTAGCTTGGCACTCTCATACGTGGGTGGCCCAAACATGTGAGTCAGCGAAACAGACCACTCGGATTGCATCTGCTGTCACGATATGAGAGAGATCGTGAACTCTATCTAGTTTCTATTCCCTGAAGAGCGGCCATATGGTCGAGACTCTTTTGTACCGGTGCTGTCCTCAGACTGGGTTGTGTGGTTTGGTTTTCTCCAGCTTACAGCGCAAAATGTGAAGAAACACTGAGTCAAGTGAAACGGGAGCGGAATATGCTGCGTTATGCAATAAGAATGAATAATAGGTATGTAATGCAGCCATGCAAATCACCAAAAGCGGTTGCATTTGCTGTATCGGTGGATGCACGTGGGTCCAGTTAAATGTGACTAAAAGACTGGATTCAGCATTCGTCGGGACGCAACTCAAAAGCAGAGAATATTTTCCTCACTGCGTTTCAGAATCGATGAATCTGTCGACACAAGAATTTGTGCTGCCATGAACTTTTCATCTTCTCATTTGATGTCATTTTTCGATGCACGTGACAAGAGTTAGACAGAAAGATGTGAGCATGAACAGACATTAAACTGGCAATCAGTGACACGAGAGTAAAAGTTTAAAGCCTCGGTAGAGTTGCAGGTACAGTCGTTACAATCTTTGTTGCTGTGGTGATTGGTTGGCAAGCTCAGATTTGAAATCAGGAACCTAAACAGTGACATTTAAAGGTGTATTGTGTTAATATTAGTAGACAATCTTAGCTTTCATCTGTCAGACAGAATAACTTATATTTATCATTAGGGATGGGAATTGATAAGATTTTTACGATTCCAATTCCATTATCGATTCTGCTTAACGATTCGATTCTTTATCGATTCTCTTATCGATTCTCATTTGGGAAAAAAGAGGAGGCAGTGAACTGGAGCGAGTACTAGTACAGCTGCCAGCCTCTGAGCCAGCCAGACTCTCTCTCTCGTCATGGTCATCTTCTAAATGTAATGCAGAAGGCATTTGTTTAATGTCAACTGTTATAGCATGTTTTACAAAGAAGCACATCGCGCTAACATGGTTTTACAAAGAAGCACATCGCGCTAACATGGTAGGCAGTGTGTTATTTACCTTCCGTAGTAATAGCCATAGTTATAGCCTGGCTGCTGCCACTAGGTTGAGATTCATCTCCAGTCCGAAGCGTGTCAAAAACACGACATTCATTTAAAAATATTGCATGTTGTGTGCGTAAATGTTTCTGCATGTTCATCGTGTTCCCTCCCGATGCTGTTATCTCCACTTTGCAATGATTGCAAGTCGCCCCGTTGCCGTCTTTTTCGGTAAAATGCAGCCGAACTTTGGAGCGTTTGAACCGAGTGGGTGACATTGTTTACTACTGATTGTACGTGCGAAAGTTACGCAACGTAATTCATGCTTTCTGGAATTGATAAGAGAATCGTTAGATAAACTGCCAAACGATTCCATGGAATTGAAACACACATTACCGGTTCTCAACAAGAACCTGTTCTCGATTTCCATCCCTAGTTGCAGGTACAGTCGTTGCAATCTTTATTGCCATGGTGATTGGTTGGCACAGATTTTAAATTAGGAACCTAAACAGTGAGATTTAAAGGTGTATTGTGTTAATATTAGTAGACAATCTTAGCTTTCATCTGTCAGCCAGAATAACTTATATCTATCATCAGATCTCAATAAAATAAACCCCTTGGTTAAAAGAGTGTGAAGTAAATAAGAATCTGTTTGATGGCCTACTATGGAGGCAAGTCAACTTTCCCCCTTTCCTCTAGACGGTGAAACGGGCCACTGATGAGCTCAGGGAGTCGGAACAGGCAGCTGTAGCCTTCCACCTGCTCCCTGGCTCAGGCACCCATGGGAGCAGGTCTGGATCACACCTTGCATGCAGCACTTTGGCCTCAGGAGATATCAGTCTACAGATAGGCCTTGTCCTGACTTGCCGGCTTACAGTCAAACTGACTCCCACTGTACAGGTCAGGCCTGTTTTCTTCTGTCTAGCCTGGGGCCATGTATGGGATAATTAGCAAACTTTTACACGTTAAATTAACTGTAGCACCTGAGCCACCAAGATTATGTGTGATCCTCTGTGAAAGATCGGTTATGTGTGAAATTGGACTGACATCTGTTACCAGAGGCGAATTCTCCTGCTTTTATGATTCCGGTTGGATCTCTGTCGTACAAATACTCTAAATGTATTTAACATTTTATGTGAGTGTAAAAATGGGGTTAAAACAGATGTAAAGTTTTGATAATTTGGTCATCAAAAAACGTAGATGTTTAGACTGCCTCCATGTGGTTTCAAACATACAGGTATATTGGGTAAAAAAATCTCACAAATTTACAAAAATAAAACATTTTAATGAGCCACAATTTATAATGTGTCACATGTCTTCATTACTGATTCTAAAGTCGTCATTTGTTGAGCTCTATACATTCCTAATAAGATATTATTATCTGTGTCCTTTGATGAATGACTTACTGACATTTATAAATGCAGACCGGACGGCTGAATAAATGAAAATCAGGTCATGAGTTTCTCACTTTTTAAGAATCCATCAAGTCTGCAGTTGTGAGTGTTATGAAGTTGGATGAATGGATTTTGTGTCTGAGTGCTGCTGAGCTCATTTCCAAATGATAAGTGGTCAGACTGTCCTTTGGATTTAAAAACGGCAGCTAAAGACATAAATCAAGTAATGACAAGATTCACATGAGCCAAGGGGATTCTTCAAAACCGGCCATAAGTTTTCCTTTTTAATGGTTTATTATGGAGATATATGCACATATTAAAAAAGAAAAAACTGAAGTTTCTTTTTGCTGGAGTTACATGTGCATGATATTACATCAACCTATGAGGTGCTCATGAAATCACCACTTAAGACCCAACGGCTCATAAAACAGCCCCACATACTCCAAATCCACTTGATGCTGCATTACTGTGTGTTCTCCCTGGGAGGCTCAGGCCCTTTGGGGACTAATAATGTCTGTCATGCTCACTGTAGTAGATCCACAAATCCAAAAGGTGAGAAGCATTAGTGAACAGCCCTGACAGATCTTCACACAGCTCGTGCGAGAGAGTGTGGCTGCGTTACACCAAGCCTGTAGGCATCAGCTGGGAAAACAAGCTGAGACTGATAACAGATCAGGCCCACATTCCATCCTGGGCTGTGCTGAGGGACAAAGCAGCCCACCAATTCTCACACATGGTGATAGTGGTTAGCGTGAGAGTAAGGGTGAGGCCTACAGAGGCGCACGGTTGGCGGCGTTTCACAGAACTCCTCATGCTTTGATATGTATCTCATGTCACGGTCCAGGTTGTGCGCGGCCGTGTGAATGCCTCTGTGAGAGGAGAAAACAAAAACATACATCTCGCTGGCTTTATTCAGTGTCAGTTTTAGGCTAGTCTGTTTTTAATAATGTGAGGAATGGTTTGGCACTGTAAGACCCAGGTGCTGACAGACCTCCCGACACGCTGAACGGTTCTCTCCGAGTCCATGCTGTGCAGGCCTGGCTGGGCCCGGCTGGACGGCTGAGTGCAGGTTGCCCAGCAGGCTGTGTTGTCTCAGCCTTCAGCCAGGGATGATAGATGGAGCTGGAAATGCTCCCAGAGAGGGGGTGAGCACATGTGTGGCAAGACGTGGCAGGTGGTGAGCGCTGACTTGACAGCAATTAAATGTCCAAATCTTTGATTAAGCTCATGGGAAGGCAGTCATTAGCAACACTGAACTGGCTCTCCCCCAACACTCACATACACACTCTCTCTCTCTCACGAACACACATACACATTTTTCATTCTGTGTCACAGCAGCGCTACTGTATGAGTGGGTCTAATAGTGACTAATACAGTGTCTACTTTGTAAAGAGGCAGTTTTGTTTGGCTCATATATCTATATAATGCACTTCTAGGCACTCTTTTAGTTTCGAATTTGAAATGAGTACCTATTAAAGCGCCAGTAGGAGATCTTCTTCAATTAATTAATGTTTCAGTTGCTTCTTGGATTCAGAGATTTCCTGTAGTGCTTTTGAATTGAGCAAAAACGACTCATTTGTTGCTCGGAATAAACAATGTTCTCCTCGTTATGCACGATGCTGTAATAGCTTTCTTGTGTCCTTCAAACTGTGTCGACAGAGCAAAACATAAAAGAGAAATAACCTGATAGGACAGGAGTGGTACGGCGCACACGGCTTTAAACCAGGCATTTAATCAACTTGTTTGAAAGTGAAACCAAAAGTGAAATTTTATGTTTATGTATTGCATTGTAAATCATGCGCGCACACTTTTGGATAAGTATCATAGGTCACCATTAAAACCACAGAGCATTTGCAACATCATTAACAATCTGGCACTCTGCCACGTCCCTGTATTGCAGCAATTAACCCAGTTAATAAAATCAGGTCATAAATGCTGTGAATGATGTCCAAGGCTATGAAAATAAAACCTGGGTTGTAAAAAAAAAAAAAAAAACTAAAGGGATCCAACAAGCTTGGGTAGAAGATAGCAGGAAAAAAACAACAACAACACAGCACTCACGATGGTTGTGTCTCTGCTTTGTCCCCATAAAGGCTTAAAATACCTAACACAGGCATGCCATGACTAATATACCACTCAACCTAAATGCACACCATCACATCACATCACAGCGCATCACATCTTGCACTAATGTGTTGTGAAATGTACTGTATGTGTGAGGTCATACCAGGTCTTCACCTCATGTGAATGCAAAGAATCTGTAAACCTAAAAAAACTTTTATGACGTGGCTTCAGTTGAGTTTCATCAGGACGTCACTGGCATCGTTCTACATGGCCGTGTTTGGCGACTGTAGTCATCTGACTTAAAGTAAAAAAGCACAGATTATTTTGTTGTGATTAATTATCTTGTGCAAATCCAATCAGATTATTTCTTGATAGGAAACAAAGTCATGGTTATCCATTGCAAAAATTATAAAGTCATTTGCCCATTCATGGAGTCCCCTCTAGCCCAGTACTTCAATTTGCTCAGCTGTCTTGAAATCCTTAAATTAAATGTAACGCATATGAATCTGTGGTCCCTGGGTTGTTCACTGAAAAATTGAATTGTGAACTCAAAGTATGATAAATTCAAGGTCTTAGAGTTATCAGTGGTCTTTACCTGGAAAGGGGTCCATGCAGCAGTCTCTCACATAAGGTAAAGGTGTCACCTTTACACACAGTGTATCGCACACCTAACAAGTCCCTTAAGAGATGCTACTGTCTTCCTGTGGGACCCTGAGTGGTAATTGCCATCCTCTCCCCAACTCACTAATGAGAGCAAAGCCATTCCCTATACAGACGTTGCCCCGGGTTTGGACATATCTCAATGTCTATATCCCATAATCCCATTGTCTAGGAAACAGAGGAATGCTTACAGCTCTACACCTGATCGGCCTCCAGTGAATTCAATCAGCTCGCGATTGCCACACAGGATTACTGAACATAAATCACAGCTCAGAGCAAAGTAAAGGCTTTCAAACATCACCGTGCAACTCAGCTTAATTTATCTTTTATGTAATCAGGTGTTTTTATGGCACAGTTTCTCTATTTGGGGGCAAATTTCCTCCTATCTGATGCTTTTCTAAGTAGTATCTGTGGAGGGATTTGTGTTTTTTAAGTGAAGGCAAGTCAACTATTTTTTTTTAATATTTAACTTTAGGTAGGAAAAGTTTTTTTTTAACTTTCAAATCCTGAATGTCTCATTTTAGATCAAGGCTCTTCATCTTCTGTGTCAGCCCAATGTACTGCTCTGCACCTTTCCTGGGAATCTGTCACCGTGGAGATGAAGTGAAGGTGCTCCCTCCATGCCCGAGCCAGGAGAGACTACAGTGCAGTCCCACAGGACCAAATTTATCCTCAGAATTACCAGTTGACTCTTCATGATGAGATAATCAGAGACACGGCGCCTAATGTGATGCTTTTACATGGCAATTATCCCGTACCTGCTTCTTATTTATTTAAAATTAAAATAACAGAAATGCTGACATAAAAAAAAAAACATTAAAACAGCAAATTGGTTGAAATGATTTAAATCCTGAACTATTTTCACTGGTAGTGGAAAAAAAATAGAGTGCAAAAGCAAATTTGCTAGTGACACTTTGAACCATTTTATATAAATTTCCTCTAATAGCTCTCTGCTTTATAATAATGATAATATTCTGAACACCTTTTATAGGACCCATTTTTCCCAGGATAAATGTTTTTCTGTAAGAAGCAGAGTGATTTTTTTGTGTGTCCAGAAGTGGCAACAAGTGGTACATTGGACCTAGGCCTGCAGTACACAGAGTGGAAAGGTGTAAAACCCCAAAGTAATAACCATTTGTTTACAAAGGTGTCACCTTTTCCAAGAAAAACAAGAATGAAGTTATTGCCTCACAGCTGCAAAGCCAGGGTTAATGAGAGTGTAATTTAATGTAGAAGCCAAATAATGAGCTCAAAGACACTAAAACGATCTGTAGAGCTGAGGGGGATTGCAGTGTAGGCTGATGCTCTCTCTGGGTTTGACACTATGAGCCCTTGTAAGTTGGCACACAGTGATTTGATCCATGTGTAATGTAAAGATATCGATAAAAGTGGGGCTTTGAATCAGATGTGTAAGATCTGCTGTCAGCCAAAGGGTCTGGCTGCCTGAATCTGATGACACATTTCAGATATTTTTGTTGTGATGGAGTCAGGCTGTCACATCATTATATTAAGACAGTTCATGTTAGATAATCAGTAGCATTTCCTGGGTCTTGTTTCATTTCCCCATGTTTTCCTGCTCCTCCCCTCTTCTAAGAATACGCTTGCCGGCCTAATCACAGGAACCGACCCAGGCTGGAGGTGCATGCCTTTGCACATGGCAGCACAAATTAAAATGTCTCCTGCTGCCCGCCTCTCTAATTCCCTGGCACTATGCTCTGGCCTGTCCCACGAATTACAACCAGACCTCTCCATATGGTGCAGCCAGCATGGGGCAGGCCAGTTTATTGACATGAGCTCCTCCCTGAACTCTCTAAGTCAATAACTGAGTAGCTCATAACACACACATTTGGCCAGCCACAGAGTGCTAACTCCATAACATTATCAGGAGCAATAGTAAAGGGACTTGGAGAGTATCAGCAGGATTTTTTTTACCCTTTTTTAAAGGTGGCTACCACAACACACAACATAATACTGAGAATGAATCAAGATTTTATCCAATCCTGGAGCATTTAATCCCCCATGAGCTGCACTGTGTGATTATTGCTCCGGGGTCTCTGGGTCATTCCCGAGTCTAGACTGAAAACAAAAGGAGATTGGACCATTTCCAAAACGCTTCTTTGGCTTTTTAATCTGAATTTTATTGTCTTGTTCACAGTTAATGATTTCAAAGAGTCAACCTCTCGCAGGTTTGGGTGTTTTTTTTTTCTTTGTTCTGCTATAATCTCTGATATTAATTTGATTCATTTGATTATCCTTTTGAACCTTCAACAGTTAAGTGAAATGCCCATTTTCATCATGTCACAGGTTAATGTTAGTCAAATAGAAAGAATTACTTTAAAAGCACAGAACAATGTGATATTACCATAGCAACAGTGCAGAGCAGGTTGTGGTAATACCTTTATTATAACAGCAAAAGAGGTTGGACAATTAACACAATAAGAAAAGTGACATAGAGTATATTAAGAAAGTCAAACACGGACCAATGGGTTTAATATGACTCATGCATATGTTCATATAATTTAGAGTAAATAAAACATTTTGTTTCCTTTTTTTTTTACATAACTGAGGACATTTTGTTTCAGCGTTTATGTCTGTGACAAAAAAAAAATGCTGTATGCATATAAAATCTTCAAAAATAAAAGTTTAGACAATAAATTCCAGGATGAAAGAAGTGAGGGGTGGTTACAGACTGAGCGTTTCAGCGTAAATAATTGATAACTCGAAATAAAATCCAAACCACAACAAAGCTCGGACAAAACAGAAAAAACTTGGTTTCTGTAAAGATGGAAAAAAAGAAAAAAGAAATCTGTGCTATAAATTTTAAAAGAGGGTTTTGGTTGCCACTTCCTTTGCTTTGTTCTCTACTGGATGCATCATTTGTTGATTTTTTTTCCCCTCAGCTCTATAACGAGGAAATTAGCTTTTTAAAAAAAAACACGCATTGATAAAACAATAAGCTGAATTCTTCATATGTAAATTCAGAGAGACGCTGTAGAGTAAATAGACTGTGCTGAGGGACATCATCAAACCAAAATACAGACAATGATGTTGTTGTTGACTCTGTTATCAGAAGACAAATCTTTGACCGCAACAGAGATGGGACAAATCCTGTGGTTGGAACATGGAGACGGACTGCCTCCACCTGCAACTCAGTGCCAGACTTTTCCAAACACACATGCCGCTTTGTTAGGATCAGCGATCAGTGTTTGTCAGCTGCATAGAGTGTTGTTGATGGTGTTGTTTTCAAATGTCCTGCTGATACTTGGTTCTCGCCTACACGTACCCTGCAGATTATTGGGCCGGGGCTCAGGTAACCGATACTGTATGTTCCTGTATAAAACGTAAACAAGCGTAAAACACCTTATGACACGCATGAGTAGAGGGGACACAGAATCTAATACACTTATGAATAATTTCATCACAGGCTGAATGAGCCACTGCTGCAGCCGGATACCTTTTCCCATTCCCTGCCATTGATGAGTAACACTGACTTATGTCAAGGTAAAGCCAACCAGCAATGAATACAAACATGTGTGTCCTTTAACTAAATAAGAATGACACAAACACACAAAAAAAAGTCAAATTTTCAGGGGCTAAAGTGGCCAATTCAGCATTTCTTACAATGAACAGCTCTCAATGGAAAACCAGGGAACCGCAACTCATAGTTGCCAGTCATGAAAACATCCTTGGGCAGCTCCATCCACAAGAGAGAGTAGATAATCTTTGTGGTTATATGGGTATTAAGTTGGGATTTAAACATGCAAATGAGTGCTATTGTTCCAAAACCAGAAAATGTACTGTACCACCAGCCGCAACCCAGCAAAATACAGTCATAGGCTTCTATTGTTTTAAAATTCTCGCCTGCTGAAGCGTATAACTGTGATCTGTTTAGAGAGACTGTGAATTTATTGCTGGATTGATATATACAGTAAGAAATGAAGCTTTTGATTTTCCTCTGTTTCTCTTTTAAGACAGACCGCATACTGTAGATCTTGGGTGGGAAAAGGTGAATAAAAAAGGATCAGGGTTATTTCTATATGTGGTTAAAGAGATGCCTCAGTGAATCAGAGGAATAATGTGCAAATGTTAAACTGCAGTACAGCACTAACTGTTTCAGATTTAACAAATACTTTGCTTTGCTTATTACATTTGAATTAATCTTATTTTTCTTTCCTTTTATTGCCTTTTTCACTTCGTTTGAAAGATGCTGTGCAAAAAAAAAAAAAAGCCAGCCTCACCTAAACTCTTTTCTTTCTTCTTTCTGTTGATGTTTTACTTTGTCTTTTCCTTCTTTCCCTCTTTGTAATTTTACCATAGAAACTTCACTGTTTACATCCTGTGTGCCTTTCAAGAAGACGTTGTTTATCCTTTAGAGTGCCGGTGTGTGACTCTCTCACTATCATTCTGGAGGAAATACCATGAGTCGCGTGCCAGTCGCAACTAACCACAAACCCAAGCTGGGTGGAAAGGGGGCATTTTTCATATAAATCATGGAATATGGCTGTGAGCGAGCCACTGGCCAGCCAGGCTGAGCGAACACCCATAAATAGACTCCCATTGCATGTAGTAACAGCTCTGAGCAACACAAAGGCAGACTGTAGTAACCATTGCCTGTGGTAGGACTGGGGAAAAAGGACTCTTATTGTTTCTGTGCATTGCTGAGTTAGTCATAAGGTATTACCAGGCCGTCAAGTTCAATCTGTGAAGCATCAGAAGTTTGAATCTGTTCTAAATGCCCTATATTTTCACTTAAGTCCTCCCCTCAGAGCATCAGAGGGCTTTACAGTTGTGACAGAAAACTCCCTTAATGAACCCTACTTGAGATGTCTGGGACTCGTGGCTCTGGCACACTTTCCTCAACAAAACACTCACAGACTCTGCTCTGTCAAGCTCAATTTCCCTAGATTGCTTACATCACATGACAATAAACGGAGATCTTTTTGGATATACATCTAGTGCGGCGATGAAAGACGTGAAAATAATGTCAGTGGTGGTTAATGAGGGCTCTTTGAGTGTGAAAGTATGACAGTACAAAGGCTGCAAAGAGCAAAGATTGATGTGGAATGTAACTAACCTGGAAGCTAGTCATATGGGGCTAATCGGTTCCAGCGATGCATAAATTACGAAGGGAGGAACAGTGATGGTCAGCTGCATGGTCACAAACAGTAAAGATAAAAAGAGAGAGAGAGAAAGAGTCGGATCAGTGTGTGTGTGTGTGTGTGTGTTATGCCTGTTGGGTGTCTTATCAGTGCTGCTGAAGAGGTCAAGTCAGGACACAAATCACACCCCCAGACTCGGCTGTCTCCTCTCAACTTACACAACAGTTGAGCTACATCTGTTTCTCTTTTACTCTCTCTGTCTCTCTACGTCTTTTCCGCCTTTGTCTGTCTTCCCACTCCTGAAGTGTGTTGTTTCACGGTGACGTTTGTTGGCCCGAGAGTGGAGTTGCATTCGTACAGGATGATGTGATATAGAGCAATGGAACACAACTGATCATCTGATCAGTGACTTGTGAAGGCTTTCTGAAAAAAAAGTGGGACTTCAGTGATGCACAGAGGCCCGGCTTATGTTTAGGTTTATGGTTTGTTTGGACCCCAAAGGTCACATTAGATCAGCAGTTGAGCCAACCGCAGAAGCACTTGGGCTTACCAGAAGGGCATTCGTGTCAAATGAAGGGTCGCTTCAATTGACACGATCCAACTGGAGGGGGGCGGGGGGGCAAAGTAAGATTTAGGCCAACCAGAGGGGTACTTCTGCCAACAAGGAGGGTACGTCTTGAGAAGGGATACAAGAAGGCTAAGCAGAGAACCATGTGGAAAAACCGTACCCACTTGGGACAGATACAAAGCACATGGGCTTAGTATAGGAGTACTTGGTCCAACTATAAGTGTTAACCAGTGGGTCGCTGAAGCTACACTTGGGTTTACCAAAGGAACAATTGGAGCAACCGAAAAAGCACTTGAGCTGGAAGAGAATTTGGACCAACCACAGGCACTCGGACTTAACAGGGAGGCCTGTCAGAAGGACACCAACCAATGGGGCACTTTTTTGGTGGACTGTTGGGCCAACCAGAATGGTATGTGGACTTACCAAAGGAGCACTTCCAACAATTTGAGCTGACAGTCATTTTGGGCTGTGCATTGGAAATGCTCTGTTATGACGCAAACATATGCCGATTAAATCAGTTTTATTTTAGAAATACACTGGCACACAGCAATGCATATCACTGCATATGATGTCATAAAACATTAGTCTTGTTCTCTTTCATGGATCTTGTTTTGCAATGTTATAATTTTTCTGCTCAAAGGAGCTTTAGCAAAAGAAAAATAAGCTGTCAATATAAATATCATTAATATACAGTAGGTACACAGCAAAACAACATGTAAAACAAATAAACAAAATATGTTAAAATCTGCTGGGTCAATTGTCGGTGTGCAGCAGACAGTCTCAGCTGATGCTGGTGACCACCCATGGGTCCTGTCATCCACGTCGGCACTTCACTAGTTACAGGCCCCATTGCTTAGTGTCTTTTGGGACCAAAGTCTCTCTGAGACTTATTTGTGTCACCCACAGAGCCCTGGAGACACACCTCCAGCCACCACCAACCCCCCCTCCCACACACACAGACACACACATACAATTGTGCATGTTCGGGCTTGTATGATAGCTGGAAAAGATAAGTACAGTACAGTAGATACAGTAAGTCTCATAATTCAACTTTATGCTTTTCTGTTATACATTTAGAAGCAGTTCTACCGAGTGTAGCATTCAGATTCAAAGATATTTTGCACAATGATGCTCTGTAGGTCTTAAATCACATTAAATCATAGACTAATCTGGAAGTATTGTTGAACTAGGACGTTTTGGATTGGGTCCAGATTGTGACTGATTCTGTTTCGATGAGCTTTTAGATTCAGTCTTTTTTTCTTTTTTTTTTTTTACAGGAGTGTGCGGACATTTCTCTTCCAACAAACAAAGATTGGCATGACTACAACAACATATTTGTCCCTCACAAATGCCTCTTGTCGTTTATGTGATTTTCTTTAAATACTCTTGATGTCTTGACGAACCAGTACCTTATTAGAATAGTGCTTAAGTAAATTAGTATCACTTTTATTTAACTCTAACACTTTTTCCCTCTCAAAACACGTTTGCGTTAGATGCATATGCCTCACTGAGACATTCATTTATGTTTTTCTTGTTTTCAGGAATGTTATTAAGCTTAAACAAGCACATTTTTCATGGACAAGTACCAGGAAGTGGCTTTGATGATGACTGTGGATTTGAGTGTGGGCCACAGTATTCTCGTATTGAAAGCCTTGTGTCTGCAAATATTGACTCAACTGTCACACTAAGGGAATGACAGGAATTCAGATTTAAGGAGTTTCTTGTTTTTTTTGTTGTTTTAATAGTTTAATCTCTCCCTTTTATCGAAATGCTTCACTTTTTTTTTTGGTTAAAACTCCTAGCAATCCAAAATATGGGCTCAAAGAAAGAAAAAAAAGGAGGGGAAATGTGAAAACTCGAATGCAGCAAAGACTATGAACTCAATGACTTATTACTACGTCCTCACACTGCATCTGTGTCCTGACATGGCCCCAACCGTCTAACCACATTTGCCTTCTCACACTCAGGGGAACATAAGGATCGCATATGCCTTTGGCAGGAGTCCACACCCACATTCCTCAGCTATGTGCTCACAAGCGTCCTCTCTGCCCCTCTCTCCTATTCCCTCCTACTTCGCTCTGACACCAAAACCATGGCCCACATAGCTGTAAAGAAACGCAAACACTAACATTTTCTGGACACGGGGGGAGGTGAAACATACAGAATGCCACTTTTTGAGCCCATACTCTCCTTAACATGCTACTGGCTAAACTGATTGTCATGTATGTGAGTTAGGTTCTGGGATGTGACAGTACCTGCTGATACTAATTTCATAGAAATCTTCTTCAGTATAAGATCCAGACCTGTAGGAACGAGTAGGAAGAGGAAGAATGGCAAAGTAAGAATATCAGTTGGGCTTTGAAAGGAGTCTAGATTGCAACTTCTGAAGGACATGTCGTAGCCAGGGTTTTTTATGAGACTAGTCCCCAGTGGCTCGTCTAGTAAAGGTTATCTTTTACTTACAACTCAAAGTCAAAGACACTGGGGCCAGAGAGGCTGTGCAGTTTGCTGTCTGGGGTGACTGGGTTCAGTGGTAGGGGGTGCATGGTGCGGAATGTGGCTGTAAGGAAAAGCCAGGAAGAATCATTATAGGGAAGAAATGAGACGCTAGAACTGGGAGTGCAGCACACAAGTAGAGAATTTTCAGTCTTTTATGAAACAAGCCTCTGCACATGGCTTAAATCTCCTGTTCTGGGATCCTTTATCCTCCTGTGACAATGTGTACTTTGAAGCTTTTAAGTATAGACATTGAAAAGAAGACAAAGCAGAGGAATACACTTATTTTATTTTGCATTTACTTTGATGGGTTGATAGCTGACAATTCATAATGACTAATTAGACCTCATCAAGCTCCTGACTTGTTAATATTTCCTATTACTCACATAGCCAATGCTCCGGCTTGTTAATAGCCACTCTGCAACTTTACTTGATGTCTTGTCAAGTACTGTGGGTAACTATGTGAGTCAGTTTGACCTGGAAATGTCAGTTGGCATATTAGCTGCGATGAAAATGTGACCCTGAAGCAAGAGAACGTCAGACAATCATCTCCAGCAAATACCAGTTTGGTATTAGGGTACAATGGTCAGTGTGTAATGCCGGCGACCTTTTAAAATCCAAACCAAAAGTCCAAGGTGCTCATGTTAACTTGTGCCTGAAATATAATGCTTGTACTCGAATGACAAAATCTGACACATCTTTAACACAGAAGTACATTTATTCAGGTCTTAATACATTAATATTGAACAAGTTACATATTTGTATTGATTGCAAATCACACAGCACAAGTCCAATTTATTCCTGGATATAAGTTAAATGTAACAGATTTTTTTTATTTTAAAATATTTAATGGGAACTCTTCCTCTTGTTACGAGGAGCACTTTGTTATAAAATGTAAGTAAAAGTGCCATATCATTCTACTCATAAAATTACAAAAAAATGGTCCAGAATCTGCATTTTGAGCAGGACAGACTAAATATTGTGTTTTTCATTTTTAAAAATGCAATATATCTTATACCTTTTTTTTCAGTAATTTGCTTTTTTTGATGCTATTTTCTAAAAACTGTAGCTAAATACAAGAAATACGACATTGTCAGTTTACAAAAGCTTAGCATATTAATCACTGCATCATCTATTTTCTAAATAAACTTCATTTTTTCCCCATATAACTATCTTGGAACATAGAGTTTTGACAACAACAACACCATAATATCTCACAGCGCTATGTTACAATAAAATATCTCTGTCATAAGTTCAAAGAAAAAGAAAATATAACAATAGCAACATAAAATTAAGGAATACAATGCATAGATTCAATCATTTAAAAATGTAGAGATATAATTTACTTAGTACAGCTCTTTTACTTTTAGAGTGAACCCTGTGACACTGACTACATGGATTCATTACAGTTTATCCTGACTTGAGTGACCGGCACAAATATATATATATAATTCTGAACATATCACATGATAAAAATGCTAATATATCACTTTAACTTCAAAGGCAAATTTGGCTATAGTACACTATGGCATGTTTGGGTGAGAAAAGGCAACACCTGGCACCAAAGCCAAACAGCAGCTTCTTTAACGGCGTCTCTGCAGGGCCTTTTGAAAAGTTAAGAATTGTTAAACCTCCTGCGCTCCCTGGCTTTCTTAAAATCTATGTCAGCGGTGTCAGATTATGTGCCATTACTGGTCTGAAGTATGAAAGTTTTTTGTTTCAACCAAATGCCGAAACTAATTAAAGAACTTTCCTCTCCGAGGCGAGCTCAATCGTAGTATGACAAATAAAAAGCTTGCATACTCAGAGCCCTTGACAACACATAATCAGACAACCGCCGACATATGTGGTGTCTGGAAAAAAAAAAAAAAAAAAAAAAAAATCACACAACTTTAATGTCAAATAGGCAGTTTTCAGTTTTGATATCTCTAAGCCACCGAATCAGTCGACTTCATGAGAAGCAGTCATGTTTACAGACACCATCTTCACAAAGGTAGCAAAAAAAACCTTGTACACTATTTGTGACCCTGCGAGTCACTGACAGGCTGACAAGCTCATTGTTAGTACAGCAATAAGTGAAAAAAGCAAGTCAGGAAATGCAAATATACAAGCTAGATATGATACTTAACACTTAGTGGCGCTTTTCAGGGGCAACTTTAAAAATAAAAAATAAAAAAATGAAAACAGACTTGTTATTTAAAAGATGACTGGAGTTATCAAGTCACGTGTTAATGTTATATCAAATGCTTAAAAAGACATAGAGATAGGTAGAGGTAGGAGGGGTAGTAAAGGTAAAAGTGGAGTCTCATTAAAAATAGTAAAGCTGATCCTATTGACAGCAGCAAAGGGCTCTTTTGGACAAAAAAAGGAATCATACTGTGCTAAATTTAATCAGTCATAGTAACCGTCTGAGTGAAAGAAACAAACAAAAAGTTCTGACATGGGACAGGCTGCTTACTCACAGTCTCTATAATGACAATCTCTGGCAGGTCTTGGACTCAGCCTTGGGGTAAAAAACAACAGTAGCGCTGAGAATATCTTTTATCCACCAACCTGCCTTGACCTCTTAACATTCACAGCATTGCGAAGCGTTCAGGAAACCTTAATAAAAACAATCTACTGTCACTTGTTTCTTCTAGACTTCTAAAAAAACGTGAAAGCAGAGAACTGGAAATAAAAAAAAATAAAAAAAATTCACTGTACTTTTCTTCAAGACTGCTGGATTTGAGTATCTTCTGGACCGTAGACATTTACAATATAAAATACCTTCAAGCCTGTAGTCGATATTTACTTTGTTAGGCACAATAAATAGGCCCCTGTGGTATTAAGGTTCAGAGTGACGAATGACTCAGAACAATTCTGATGTCTGAGAGCAGGTTATGCACCAGCATAAATCTATATCAACCACAAATAATTTAGGTCTCAAATATATACTAAATCTAGTAAACATCTACTATATCATTTTAATATACATTCTTAACGTATGTACAAGAAATCTTAAAGTGTATTACCATTTTACAGCCTGATTAAGAAGAAACCTCAAGCACAGACGTGTCCATGCGACGTGTTTAAAGGAATCGGATCCAGTTTTTCTCTGTGAGCTCATTTCTGCTGCCTTGATTTTTGCTTCTGCTCTGTAAACACTATTTACAGTCTTAGAAAAACACACTACGAGACCTGATTTTACAAACCGTATGATGACATTATGTACATTCAGGCAATAACAAAGTGAGTTATTATGTAACATCACCCGAGGATCCCTTGAGAAGTCTCTCGCTTACCCAGTCCACAAACCCATGAGCCAGATTACCTTCATAATTCTTACGTAGTGGTAATCAATTATCACTACTGTACATACAAAAGCTTTGATTGTGGAAACACAGTAAACAGCATGAGTTTGAGCACTTCTACAGATTGTGCTGCTGCTATCTGTAACCTTTAAAAGTAAACCAGAGAGGTGTGTTTCAGTTTGGCTCTTATGTTAAGGCAAAATGTTTGGCACTTAGTTTGTACAGAATATTTGATATTTTTTAAAAAAAGAATTCAGATTTCTTCTCGTCAGGGACATTAATGGAGATGTGTTCTTAGCAGATCACGACCAATTTCAGTCTCCTGGTGTGATCCGAAAAGTATCTTGAAAACAGAAATGTTGATGATCCAGAAACTGTAGGAGAAAGTTGGGATGAGGACTGAACATCCTAAGATATATTTTTTTTTTATCTCAAATGAGTTCTGATTCTGTCTTTTACCAAACAGCAACATCAACACATTTTTTTAAATTCACACTACAGTTTCTACCCTGACACCCAGCTATGTGTGGTGGTCTTCACTCCATGAGGGAAACCTTGTTGGGTCACCATTGGCTCAAAGTTGAAGTCCAGGGAGTCCCCGTCCATCAGAGTGTCATGGAGGACTGTCTCCATGTCAAACTCAAACTTCTCGATGGACATGTCGTCTAGGTCGCTGGGCAGCTTCTCTTGGTGTAAGGGCTGTGGCAGGCCTGGTCGACCGTATCCGTTGATGTTGGGAGGGCAGAATCCACCGGACATGACTTCCCCGCTGAGGCGGCTGGAGAGGCCGTAAGGCATCTGCATAGGGCTTTTGGCTGTAGCCAAACGCACATTGCCCCCAGTGTGGCTCATGGGCATGAGCAAGCGGCCATTCATAGCCGGTGACGTGGCCGGAGCTTGGCTGTGGACATTGTGGGGATGAGAGTGAGAGAGAGCATGCAGGTGACCGTTCCCTGCCATTAGTTTGGCTGCATGCTGACTGCTGCTGTATGGTGGCAGCATGCAGCTTCCGCTGGACTGAGACACCACGGTGTCCACTGATGGCATGAGCTCTCCGTGCTGGTCTGTATCTGTCGTCAGCAGCTCTTTCAGAAGCCCTGCAGGGTACTGGCCCATAGAGGGCCCAAAACTGGGCTTACTCTCTGGCAGTGTCTGCAGCGGGATGGACGACAGGGTGTTCATTCCTGCTTGACCATACCCACACTTGCGGTACTCCTGCTGAGTCTGTGAGACCATGCTGGGGGAGCTGTAAGCTGGGTACCCAGGACTTGGCTGCATCATAGGAGAAGGGGAGGACTGGGAGGAGCCAGGGGTTGTCGCCCCTCCTCCAACCTGAGAGTTGTTGGGCGAGAGCAAGTTCAGGTTGTCCAGAAGGTTTTCCATGACATTCTCAGAGCTATGTCCCAACGAGCCCGTCATCTCTGTTAGACTGGGCAGCGTTGCTGTCATCTTGGCCCCTGGGGCTCCTGGATAGCCCATATGCACGTCTGCCTCCCCGAGGTCATCCTCAGGCATGAAGGGTGAGAGGCGGCCACTCAGAGTGCTGGCGTTGGAGCTTGTCCGAGGCCTGAAGCTGTTCCATGCATCAAAGTCGTCGTTGCTGTGGGAATTGGGGCTGCCAGGCCACTTGGAGTATGAGCCAGGGCTGTCTGCGCCTCCGTCAGGGCCGCCCTGCAGGGACAGCTGTGGGGAGACAAGGAGACTCTCAGTGCACCAGCAGACATACTGTATGTGCCAGAGACAGTCGGTGCAACATATGCTTTGGGCAGAGACTATTGGCAGTAAAACACAGGTCTGGATGGTACGAAAAAAGAAACCTTCCCTTCACCTCTACTAGGCGAATATAATGCAGGTAAAATTATATTTGTTAATTGCAATTAAGGTATTAACACCAAAGAAAATGAGGCTAAGAATATTACCAAATCCTTCATGATGTCTTTATTATGATACATTATGTTAATCAGCCAGCTCTTTGAGTGAGTGACAAATTATAAAAACAAATAAATGATCAAAAATCTGGTTCCATTCGCCCCTGATTTGAAAAACAGACAATTAAGATAAATATAATCTCAGCTCTATCTGAGCATAATAGCATTAGATGGATTCTTTCTTTATTTACCTTTTTCTTGGCTGCTCTTCCTCTGCTCTTGGTCAACTTGCTGTTGTTGTCCATGGAGGCCGCCCTGCGTCGCGGGGACTTGCCGCTCTTCCCCCCCTCTGGGTTTAGCATCCACCACGAGCTCTTTCCTGTCCCCTCGTTCTGGACTCGAACAAAGCGGCTGTGCAGCGACAGGTTGTGCCTGATGGAGTTCTGCCAGGGAGGAAGAAAGAAAGATAAAGGCTGGGTGAGGAGCAGACAACAGAGAGATTTGCGCTTGCCCTTTTCCCAAAACATTACAAATCTACTTTAGCACACAAGTGCAAATCCATCCATACAGGTGGTCAGCCTGACAGCTGACTTACAGAGGGGAGATTTTAAGGTCACTCAACGGTTGAATGCCAATTTTAATTCAACGTGCACATGTGCACAAACATACACCCACAACAAGTTTGCTCCATGAGCAATACATCCAGGACAGAGCGAGGATTAAACTGCAGACTCTCTTATCTTCACGCATACTGTACATGTGGTCCTTTTATTTCCTTCACAAAAACAGAGGGGCCCATTGTAAAACACCAACACTCACATTCCACCTGACTACGTGTCTTGTCTAAACCAGCACAGAATCAAAGGGAGGAAACCGACTAATCTTTCCTCCTTACAGACACATTAATAGTGTGCTCTAACGTTGCTTAGTGACACCCCCAGTGGAAAAACCAATTTTTGAGCAGGAAGCAAGTCAAGCATTGTTAAAACATGGCAAACAAGAGCAAGAATATTGAGCAAACGCCTGTTAAGTAAACCACAGAAAGGGAGACACTTTCTCTCTCCTATTTTACTTGAACTACTACTTATGTGTGTGTGTTTTTTTTTTAAAAGTCTGTTATGATTTTCAAACTCTAAATCACCCCAAATGTTGTTGTTTAGGTGACCGTTTACCCTCAGAGGAGAACTTACACTCTGGCACTGTATCGTTTTGTGTCCGGGCCATAACATGAAGTAATGAGCCTTGGCCAGACGATACTGTGCATGCGTAAAACTTGTTGTTTTGGAAGAAAGGCTGGAACTCCCGGCACACACACACACACACACACACACACACACGCACATGCAGAGCTTAGCGTGCATAGTGGCTAACGTCATCAAGCCTGTTCCTGCTGTGAGTCATTGCTTCACATCTGGTTCACAGTCTGCCCTCTGCTCTGCCTTCACCTCTGGCTCTCCTCATCTCCACCATCTTTTCTCATTCTTGACTCTAAGATCTCTAACCTGCCTCGTTACTCTCACTGATTTGTTTCTCGGCTAAGTGATAAATGATTTGTTTAGTCTATAAAATGTCAGAAAAATGCTCATCATAATTTTCCATAGCCCAAGGTGATGGCTTCAAAATGCAAAACAGTTCAAACTTGATGTAAAACAGAGACAATTAACAAATTACGAAACAGCACTTCCACAAATATGGAGGCATAGACATAGATGAAGGTCACAATTGAAGCAGAACAAGCCAAAGACTTTAAGTCTCTGGAATGGGTCAAACTCTTAAAAAATTACATGATCCTACAATTCCCATAATGCAACTAACTAATAGCATCTTTCATTAGACCCTCTCTGACTGTTGAACATCTTTCAAACTCCAAATCCCCAGTTTGTTTCTGTTACGAGCTGAATGACATCGACATGACATCATTATCAGCTCACTCCAGAGCCGCAGGCATTAAACAACTGTATCAAACTGACCTCTATGTGCAAATTGTTCAACCGATCAATGAATTATCTAATCCGCTGTGTCAAATACTATTACCCTCCATTTCAACCACCAACCACCCTCTTTCCATTTTCCTGTCTCTCATTTTTCTCCTCTTGTTTTCCACCTCCTTCCTCCGCTCACTGGAGGACCTCAGGCTCTAGGGCACATGGGGGCCCCCTCCTGAACACTGGCCCTTCACAAATGAATGAAACTCCGAAATCAAATGACCTGACTGCCTCAGCCAGTAGTCTCGGGCTAGTTTGCATGATCTGAGGGACGTGACAGCCCTTCGCTGATTAGCCTGGCAAAAGCTTTTCTCCCCTCCTCCTCCTCCTCCTCCTCCTCTCCTCCTTTTCCTCCTCCTGCACATCGGTAGCTATGACAAAAGGCGAGGAGTAAAGTCTGGTCATGAGCCTCTCTTTCCCATGACCGCTGAGAGTGCTGGTAATTTCAGCTGTGCTGCAACAAGGAATGACTGCAATGTGAGCACAGACGCCGGGATGTCCTGTTACGGCCCTATATCATCCTGATGACAGGAGGGAGAAACTCACAGCTAAAGTCTCTAACTTTGGAGATGCTGGGGTCTATTTTGGCTCAATGTCACACAGTCACTCTGCTGCACGATGGATAACATTTTAAAACCAGTTTAAAAGTCTTGATGCGAGAGAGCGAATACAAGTGAGGGGTCATAAAGACTTCTCTGATGGGAAATACCAGAACTTGGCAGAACTTGGAGTGCCGTGTGGGGAGTGTGGCCGAGGGTGTCTGGTGGGGCCAATGGAAAAGCATCGTCTCCCAGTGTGTGTGTGTGTGTGTGTGTGTGTGTGTGCCAGCTCATGTTTTTAGTGGATTGGCAGTCCGACAAACAGCAGCGCAGTATGGTTTTGACTTTGTTGCTCACTCCGCTGCAGCAGGCGATATCGTGGTTGGAAAACACACGCGATTTGTGACAAACACACGCGAAAGAACACACCATACACACACACACAGACATGTATATACGAATAAAAAGGCATATGCATGTCTTGCTGCATCTCCTTTTAATGTACATTTCATTTTGTACAAACTGAGAGCGAGTTTCTTTCGGGCCCTGTATGCGACACTCATTTATCTCTGGCCGTAGCACACAGGAATCTTAACATTCCAGCTAATCACTGTGTGCAAAGTTCAATCTCAATCAGAGCCAACGTGTTACTATCTCTGAGGAAACAGTAAAGGCAGGATTCCCAGGCAGACATCACAATCAACATTCCTCAGCAAGGTTACACAACTCCCAAAGATATCACGGTACTGAACTTTGATTACTGTCGCTTGAGGACGGTCCCGTCTTGTGTTGTATAAAAATATGATCTCATCCATCAACACATTAAACGTTAAGTTCATGTTAATGAAATCTTTATTTGTTCCCTTTGTCTTCGTCTGAGGAATGTAATCATAATCTGTTGTGAATACAGGCCGTAACCTGACATTACCATATCTCTGAAGGTTAGTTCACGTTAGCCAGAGAAAATAAAAAAAAAGGCTTTTTCTCTGTTCTGCCTGAGCCTCGCCGCGAGGAGCACCACCTCCGTTCTCTGAGTCAACAGAACAGAGCGGCGCTGGCAAAACACGAGGAAGTGACCACATGAAAGAGGACTGTGACAGGAAACAGAGCTGACTTCCTGCCTCACAGGAAACACGGCGGTCGTGAGGCAAAGAAAAAGGCATGGAATGTGAAGCCGCAGCGCCTCGGGCCAAGTGGACACTGCAAATTTAGCTTTCCCCCCCCCCCCTCCTACACCCCCACTCCGCCCCTACTGCCAGAGAGTTTATGTTTAGCAACAGGCACTAATCCCTGATGTCACACTATATTTATTAAATGAAAGTAATGTTGCACTTTGTCGTGTGACTGCTGAAACTGAATTACACGAGTGGATACGTCATGACTCAACAAGTGGCTGCAGTATGGGCGTCTGGGTGGTGTGAGAGAGAGAGAGAGAGAGAGAGCAGGAGAATGTGTTTTGAGTGTAGGCTATTTAAGAAATAGAGAAAGAGGGGTTGTGTGTGACGGAGTGGGCATGGATCAGTAAAGAACACACTGTGCTGGTTTAAACTCCCTCACTGGCAGCACTACTGAAAGGCTACAGTGTTTGGTACAACTCTCCTTCTCCTCTCCTTCTCTTTATTTCTCATCTTCCCTCTCTCCTCTTTTCTGCTTCAATTCTCTCCACATCTTTCACTTCTCCCCTCACCTGCTTCCTTCATCTCGTTTTCCTTGCCTACCCACCGCTTCCCTCTCTCACGTCATCTCCTCTCCACTGTTTTTTGCCTCCTACCTTCTCCTCTTCTAACTTCTTCTGGCAGGCAGTAGCCAAGTACCTGCAAAAAATGGAGACAGACATATGCTGGCACACTGGCCAAGGTTGCTGACACTCTCAAGAGCTGCTCAAATGTCAACTCGTGTAATGAAAAAATCCCCAGAAGAGTGCAACACCACCTACTTGCAGGGCCGCTTTGAATCAAGTAAAGCCACAAGTGAAACCTCAGCTGCAAAGCGCATACAGTTATAGGTACAGAGTGCAGCAATGCTCCCCTCCTCACTTACTGAAATCGTGCAGCAGGTATGAGCTCACACGGCAGCAGTTCTCTGAACAGTTTCGCATGCATTTACCAGAGATATGGAACCGATGATAAAGAAAAAATGTGGTTTCCCTGCACTATTTCCACGGAGCTCATTAGAAAACGGTGCTGTCCTGAACGAGCTTTCTCACCTTTTCTTACGCATGTTTCAGCTTTAACAGTAGGTGTACCCATGCACTGTAACTAGCTATTTTCTGTGTAATGTCTGCGGCTGCAAAGAGGGCGACCTATAGAGTGTGTAACGCACCATCTTTAACCACCAGAGTAAGTAGCCCTAAAGCTGCAGCTTGGTCATGTCTGGAGCTTTGTGCTGAGTCTGTCTGAGTTAGAGCAAGTGTGGTTAAGACAGAAAACGTGTAAAGCTGTTATTACCCGAACACTAGCTCAGCAGGTTTGCCTGCTTAACAACAGCATGGGGTTGCGCACACATCTCCAGGTGAGATGGCGGGACGATAAGTGATGGGAGGGGGGAACCACCACTCGGATCACAAAGTCATCATACGATACACTCGCGGCAGGTTTTCCCCCCTTCACGTCTGATGACCCTGATAGTCTGTGATCCAGAGACCGATCGCAACCGATTCCATTAGATTATGAACACAGCCTCAGTGAAGGTGCCGCGTTGTGGTTAACTGGCGGTAGAGGCTGATCAAAGTGATACCACCCGCTGAGCTGTGCAGACATGAGCAAGAGTGAAGAGGCGATGGTTATTTTTATTCTTTGGTGCTGAGAGAAATGTGTCTGTGAATGCTTGTTCTTTTATCAGGGAGTTTGTGATTTAAATCCTAATTTTGGAGTGTCATTTGTTGTCGAATGGAATATTTAAAGTAGATTGATTTAAAGTCTTATGTCATAGTGGCACTGCTATAATTCGCAGAGCGTGATATTAGGTTATTAAACTGGTGTATGGTTTTACTACAGGGTGACTGTTTCAGTGTTTTATTGCAAATTAAAGTCAGCTGGCACAAACTTGGCGTTTCTGATCTTCCTGCATGCTCAGCTACACACAAGGAATGCTCTCTCTCACACACACACACACACACACACACACACACACACACACACACACGTGTAAAAAAAAAAATAAAGCAATACACCTTCACATTGCCACATTCACAAAGCAATCTGAATAGATGACTGGTGACTTCATGTGTTTGCAGTTTGAAAGGTTATCATCAGCAGCAATATTGAACTGACCGGTGATAATCACTGACCTATTTACTAAAGTCAATACAGCAACGATCATAAAAGGCGGTGGAAATAAAAAGCACGGCGCAGGAAATGTAAAGCCTTGGGCCTTTTTTATTTTATTTTTTATTTATACCCTCAGTTTCATTAAAATAGTCCAGAGCAAAGGAAATTATTGTTGTCATTAATGTTGCGTAGCAGCGAGCAACACAGCACACACACACACAGCATAGCGCCTCAGGTTTGACCAGTCGGGAGAGTATAAATGTGTCACTGTTAGCAGGCGATATAAAAATAAATCTGTTTTGCCACAATTTCTGTTTTTAAAAGAAAAAAAAGTCAGATTAAAGTCAGATTAAAAATGGAAACTGACCCGAGGATATGGTTTGATCCATAAATAGGTAATCTCTGCCCTCCCCCCTCCATCCCAGCCCCTTCCTGGTTTTCTATTCCTCCCTTGTCCTTTTCACTTGCTCCTCTGGGACACCATGCATGGACACTACAGGCCACAGCTGATCGCACACTCGTGTTGCAGCAAAAAAAAAAAAAAAGGGTCCCTTTCTCACCCGCTGACGTCAACTTGCAATAATTCAATTTGGCAAAAAAGAAGGGGAGAGAGGAGGCCCGGACACAGAGTGCTCCTTGTGGAGCTCCTTAAATTCACTTTAGAGCTCTATGAGCCCAAGAAGCAGTCTATGACTTCCAGGAAAGTACCTCTTCAAAATGGTCATTGTCAGATGCTGAGTTATATGACCATCGTAAAGCGCAGATGGAAAGGCAGAAAACACAAGTCATGCAGAAGCAAATCTGTCTGCAAATGTATTTACTGACGGCCTCTTGGCAGGATCTGCTTTTCACAATCCTCTGCAAGGAATCTGAGTGCAACCAACCACCCTCCCCCCAAACACACACACACACACACACACACGCAGCTGAACTTGGAAGCGGATGATGATGATGGTTAAGCTTAAGATTGATCGGTCTCACAGACGCTGCAGACAAATGATAAATAGTCTGCGAGTGGTTTTGTGCATACAGCGAGAAGCAGCAAAGCCACTGACACTCCAAGATCTTTCATCGCCATATGATAGTGTGAGACGAATGGCGGAGTGGAGGGGCTATTAGCGAACTTCCTGCTGCATTGTATCCACACAGGAAGAGCTGGCCAGTCCTGATACTGATCCCACTGATGCCTCTGGTTTCTATGCAAAACACTGTAGAATGAGGCCTTGGTAGGTGCAAAGACTAGCTGAAGAAAACAGTGAGTTCAAGAACCGCTACTTCCTAATCAAAGCTCTGAAGTCTGACTGGGCAAAACAAGAGGAAAAAGGAAAGAGGGGGCCCTTGTCCAGGTAGGCTTTTCCAGCAGGATTACAATCACGGATAAAGCTCTTACTGTACATCTTAGTTCCCCACTTATGATTTTCCTCATTATGGATCTAAACAAACAGAAGTTAGTAAGAGGAATGATAAATCATCTGCCATTTCCTCTGGGTTTGACCACATCTGACAACTGGACAAATTGCTTCTAAAAGAAACGCTGGCTGAACGGCCGGGGTGAGCAGTCGCACATTCAAACTTTGAATCAACAAGTCAGACATGTTGTTGATTGAGAAAAGCAGGCTGGATTTGTGTTTGTGTATGTTGGCTACAAGACTGAAATAAGGTTGGAAGTGGACTACATACAGCCAATTCTCTGACAAATAATGTCGAAAAGAATGACGCAGGAGGTTGTAAGCTGTGAAGTCACTTCTAATAAATAATACCCCGCAAATCAAATATCGTTTATGTCATAATGTCATCAGTTTAAGTCTTTCTACAGGTGGCATCATTTATTGACTTTCGACATCTTTGCACTGTAATAATATGACCATTTTACATATTTCTATTCCAAAAGCAATACTATTTACAAAGGCCAAACAACGTTTATGGCGTTTATAATAGCTGTTCCATGTACTTTTAAAATAAGGTCCAAGCAGCATGTTCCCAGCAGTGTTTGAAAGCTTGGTGTTTACATGCTGAGCTCTCTCTCTCTCTTGTGCTCTCTGATTTCCTGACTCACACTTAAGCAGCACGCAGCTCATGTGTACAGACAGGGACCGGGCTGTGCTGGCTAAGCTTACCATGCTAAAATATGTGCATGTGTTGCTATGTGCAACACAATGTGAGTCTGTAAATGCACAGAGCTGTGTCTGTGGAGCGGGGATATTTTTCGCCTCTGATCAGCAGAGCGGCTGGGCTGGGCCGCTGCCTGCTCTAGCTGCATAAAGATGCAGTGTGTGTGGACCACTGCTGGGTGCCTGTGTGGCGGTCTACGTCCATTGGCTTGACCCACCACGAGAGGAGGGAGAGTTGGGGGGAGTGTTTGGGGGGGGTTATATTTATATGCTCGTTACCCCAGTTCAACCTGGCAAACACGGGGATATCCCCGAGCTGTTTTTATGGCTGGATGTTGATTCCAACAATAAATCTCCACTCGGCTACAAAGTTGAGAGGATTTCTCAATGGTACACTTGTGTTGTTTTATTTCACTGTAGCGCACCGACATAAATATGTGCACTTCTAAAATGTCGTCACGACTGTATACTGTATTCTGTATACCAACAATGTTTGTAATGAGTAAAAATAGGAAAATAGAAGCAGCCGATGACCGCATACAGATGTGTTTTCCAGAAAGAGCATCTCTTAAAAACACCACAGCAATTCCTGTTGAGTCGAGATGCACCAAATGTGAAATTCTGGGCCGATACTGCTGGAAAATTGGATTGTTTCTCCAATATTCTGTATTTAGTTGATGCAGAATTAATGCAACACTTTGGCCAATGGCATAATGTGAATGCCTTCTTATTTGCTGATAGCCCATCGTCTAACACCAATGTCCAGTCAAGAAATCATCCCTACTGACCAAAGACTGCAGGTTAACTTAGGTTATATTGTCAGTAATATCACCAAATGAGAGACTGATTATAGAGTCTGAGGTCACAAATGACGTCGTTTTCCAAGAGAGATTTCTTTTAAAACCGACTTCTTCTTTCTCTTTGCGTAAGTAACTCTCTTTCTCATATTAGGTGACTAAGTGGGCAAGTGTCTTTGGCTGAGATATTGTTGTTCACAGCGTAAAATGATTTATATTCTTGCTGCCACAATTTCCATGACATGCACTATATGCCGGGCTGTAATGCACTTACCTGTGTGCCAGTTCTAAAATGAGTGAGTCATGCTTGGACATAAAAATAAAAAAAAGAAGAAAAAGAAACACACAAAATAAACCTTTTTGGTGCTTTTATCACAAAGCTGTATTTTCTTTGTTTATGGGCTCATTATTAAATGGGAACAACATATCAAAATATAGGTAAATATATCTGAATTCACTGAAAACTGATTCGTTTTCATGGTTATCTTAAAAAGAGAAACTAAAACATAATAAACACAGTTTGTTCAAAATAAATATATTGCTCGGCTGTGTGCAATTCACCAACATCCTTGTTATTTGACCTTGCACCCAACATTCAATAATTCTTCTACTGAATATTGAATAAAAAACTTCTCAGTTGTGGTGAGAGTTCACATTTTTGTGAGGGCACCAAGACCTGGATTTGGCATCCCAGTCAGAGAGGCCATTATCATGCTGGCACCAGTACAGGTCAGCCAAGTCTCACCGCCTGCATTACCATTTACTTTGGCTCCATTTAACACAAGTCCACACGGTTTCATTTATCTTGTTGTGTCTAAAGTGTAAACCACAATATCTCAATATGACAAGTTGGAGACCTTGAAATGATAATTTACATGTCATTCAGCAACAACACTGATAAATTTCATGGAACTTTGTGGAAGAATGCAACAATGAAATAAAGGATATACTGTACTGGAAGAGGAAGAAAGCCACAGAATCTAGCGTCACGTTCAGTGTTGCTTCCTCTACTGATGACATCAGTACCGTGCTACTGCTTTCAAAGCACCCACTTCCCGTCAGCCATGGGCTAAAATTTGCATCTCTTAAAAGTGAAAGAAGAAAAGAGACGATCCGTTGAATCACTGCAGCCAAGTGACATAGAAAACATACAACACACCACACAGATAATGGTAATAACAGTGCTGCAACGGAGCACGTCCAATTTGAAATAAATCACTTTTCTGGTGTTTTGCCTTAAGGGTTTTAAAGAGAAATGATGAGTTGCAAAAGACAGATGGTATGGTAGATCCAGTATAGAAGAATAGAGGAACAGAATAGAAGATGTGGGATATAATGAAGCACAGATGTAAAATGGCACCATGGAAGGAAGACAAAGAACTAAAAACTATAAAAGGTTTCAAACTGCTCACATGGCCAGTTTCCAATGTTTTCTAAAACCGCCTCACCTTTTGTGAAACATGATTAATCTGAATAAAATTCCAAAACGAGTGACGTTAAAACAATTGAAATAATGACTGCGGATTATTAACGTGACGACACAAAGGCCCGGTGTCGTCAACGGATCAAGGTTCCTTTTTCTTTGGTATCTCTCTTGTCAGTCACGCTAATCAGGAAGTGAATGATTCATTGAGAGAAAATGAGTCCACATGTGGTTACATGTTTAATCTGCCTGACTGGCACTGCTGCATTTCCTAGAATCCAACACAGGAGCCCTGAATGAGGAGCCACACTGGAAATTAAAGAGACCACCCTCAAACCATTCGGTATGTCTACTACCCTCAAAAACATTACACCGACATTTACATCTAGTAGAACTCCAGATATACATGAATACCAGAAGATACAGATACATGAATATCAGAAAAACTACAATGCATGTTACAAAAAATCAGTTTTAGTCCATGATAAGAACCTCCTCTCGCTGTGAGATGTTTCTTTTGAGAAACTCTACGTCAGTCAAGAGCCTCCTTATAAAACTGACAATAGTGCTGCAATGTTGCAACACCAACGAAGGGAGGTCCGTTTAGACTGTTTTGACCTTGAAACAAATTATTAGTTTCTGTGACATCAGAGGCGAAGAACCTGCCGTCATAGCGGCACTTCTGATTAAAGTGCGCATTTAAATTTCCACCCATGCCAGCCGGCTATAGAGCTCCATTGAGCGTTCATGTATGTGAACACACACAATCACATATGCCTGAATGCATGTGTGATTGTGTGATAATGCCGGGCCAGTCTGACAGGCACCGTGCATAATCGCTTTAGGGCGGGAATTGCACAACAATGTGGGTCTGGGTAATGCCTGTGGTTTGGGGCCCTCAGCAGTGAGCGGTCCCGTAAAAAAGTGTTGCTCTACACAGACACACACACACACACACACACACAAGCTATGAGAAATTGATGGGACACCACATTTTTTCTGTGTGAAGAGGCAACAAGGGCTTTCACTTCTCATTTGGACAGTGAAATTATTCAAAATCCATAAACAAGTTCCCCTTCTCACACCGTAAAACAATGCTGAGGTCTTCCTGTTAACCCCACTGGAAGATTTTCCAAATCTTTCTTACTGATGACAAGTTGTGAAGCCAGACGGAGCAGCAGCATATTCTGTGAAACAAACTGCCATGCCTGGGCAAACCCACTGCCAAAACAGACGATCACGTGCTCTCGACCTGCTACTACCAAACCCGCACTGAGAAAAACAAAACAATCTGACTCATCCTAAATGACTGTTTACCTGACCACGGCGCTGGATGTCAACTCTATTTTTTTACGACTCCAGAGTAAAACAGCCTGCGTGGGCACTTGCAGGCTTAGTCCTGTTGAATGAGGCTTTACTCTCTGCTCATATCTTTTTATATATCACTTACACATTACACTCTTACTGGACACATTGAATCATCTGTCCTCTGGTCAATAGCCAAAAAAAAAAAAAAGAACTGACAAAACTCTGGCAGGAGTGCTGCAGGCTTCTTCTGTGATGCCAGCGTCTGAGGTGGGTGGAAACACCCGTGTACACATTTGAAATGATTTGTTTGAATTCGTTAAATGAAAGGGGCACTTTACTGGGATTTTCCTGGGTCCTTTCCAGTGAGATAAAGGCTCTGTAAGTGTGAAGTTACCAGCTGTGTCACTGACTGAGGCTGAAAATATCACATAATATAGTTAGCCATTATTCCTCAGCTCAGTAGATGTACAGTTTTAATAGATCATGCTCAAACTCAAATACAAGACAAGCAGAGCAATGACCCAACAGAACCTCTGTCCCAAACTGTCTCAAAGCAGCAAAGCCTCTTCGACTCAGACTGACAACCAGACACAGACACGATCCTCTGTGTGGTATGCGCTTCTGACGTTGCCCATTGGCATCCTTCCATAGCATTCAGGACATGCTGTTAAAGGTTTACTGTGAAACAATGACCCAGACAGCACCGGCACATGGAATCAATTGTCAATACTAGTTTGAGGTCGGAGCGATGTGAGCTCATAGCTGCAGAATGGATCCATAAACAAAGACACGTGTACCACACACAGACATAAACACCACTCAATATCCCCGCGGTGCCACACTGACCTGCTTTTGATTTCAGCCGGTGATTAATATACTAAAATGTTTCTTGGTAGCGGTAATGAGAGACAGACAACAACAGAGAGTACTGATGCCAGGACTGAGAGGTAAACAAATGTAGAGGCAGGACAGGAGGACAACACGAGGTTGTGAAATAATCTGTGGGGCTACTAGTTTCACACTGTTGCTCAATCAGATCAGTGTGGACGGGTGCAGTTACATCACCTTTAACAGGACCATGTTTGTCACTCATCAACATGTCTTATCTTGGCCAAATTATACAGAGTTATGATATAAATGTCCACTGCTGTCTGAGCAATATGGACGCACATCTCTTAGGAAATAATAATCGTCAAGTATTCAGCCAAAGCTACACCACAGAAACAAAAAGCTGTAGTTTTAGCGTTCAGAACAGAGGTTTACTTCACTTTTTCACGTTTTATTTACAAGCTGTCAAACGCTATCAATCTTATTTCATCAAAGCATACACGCACGTGCACATGGCAACCGTGACCCAACAACAAACCCCCCAAATCCCAATTTAACCCCTGCTAACGAGGTAGTGTTCATCAATGCCCACAGCTGCTTTTGAACATGGTGTGCCAGCTATGGTGATTCAGCACATCAAAGCACCCAGTGGCATGAAAAGCAATGGGAGGGCAGTTGTAAGGAGATACTGGATTAAAATCAGCTGGGGAAGAAAAGGAAAGTCGGAATATCACACCACAATAAAAAAAAAGATATAAAAGCCTGTGCTGGAATGTTCCCTGTGTCGGCCTGTCTGTCTGTCTGTCTGCCATCGTGTCTGTGCATCTGCCAGCAGCAGGGCTTTAATTATGAGGCCCAGGTTATGTGCACACACACACACACACACACACACGCACACACAGGAGACTAGCGTCCCACATATCTCTAACACAGTGCCTCACAGTTCCGCTGACTAACCAGTGGCACCAGACTTTGGCCTGCGGCTCCCTGATTCCAGTAAATGTCTTGTTATGCAACTCCTAACAAGTGTCACCCAGTCTGAACTGAAAGAGCATTCTGGATCGCTCATGCTGCTCTCTCTCTCTCTCTCTCTCTCTCTCTTTCTTTCTATTTATCTCTTAATTTCTCTCTGAAGACAGTAAGCGGTTTGCTCCATAGGGGGGCAAGGGGAGGGGAGTGGAGGGTCCAGTAACCCTTCAAAGCACTAAGTGTGCCCTGCTTTGTTGCAGAGGCAGAAAAACCAGGAATGGAGAGGCAAGGCAGCGCAGGCAGGAAATGGGGAGGAGGGCGAGGAGAGCTCCTCCAGCTCTTTTTGCCTGAGAAACACAGCTGCCCCTCATGTCTTGGGGCATTGCCAAGGTTGGACTCCTCGACTGCCTCAGGGGGGTGAGAGGTGTGTATCTGTGTGTGTCTGTGTGTGTGTGTGTGTGTGTGTGTGTTCAACCAGTAGAAACAGGAGGACTGCTGTTCTATCCAGCAGTCTGTCCTACTAATACACATCCAGAGCCAGAGAAACAAGCAGTTTGTGATAAAGTACGAGCAGCTTCATGATCACTCAGGACTGATTCCATACATGCATCCTCGCTCGGGAAGCAGCCGTGACCGAATATATAGCTAATAAAACAAAACAGCGTGACTCAACGCACTCGCGTACTTATCAATCAGTTAAACTTGAAGAAGTTATAATTACCTTCGATGTGACGTTTAAGTTGGGTTGGGCAACGCATACCACACAACAATAGGAATCAGTCAACCGGTGGAGAAGTGTGCTACACCGTTGACAATAATGTGGCACTCCCCTTGATGTTGTATTAAACCTTTATGTACAATTATATGAATCACTGAGGCAGAATGCTTCATAGTAAGCACTGATTTTACAGCAAGTTTATTGGCTATTCGAACGCACTGCATAAGCCGAACAAAGGCATTTTTTTATCTATAAGAAACGACGTCAGTGGCGAGGTTTAAATGTGGTCTTGCAATGCAAAGCAACACGCTGAACTCAATGCAAAGGAGCAGTCTGGGTAACAGGCGGCTCAATAAATCATTCAAGGTGATTCATCAGCTGAAATGGTCTTATTGCAGGTCATCGGTTGCTGGTATGCGACGGCTGAAAACTAGTTTTGGGGTCATTCACGGTGTCACCATTAAATAAATGGTCCACTAGAGAGGGCTGACACTGTAAAATGTCATACTGAGTAAATAGTTTGGTCAGAATTTAAAGACAAAACAAATCCAAGGGATGTGTATTAATTTTGTCTTGTGCTCTTTTAACGGCAGATATATCATCACCAGTTTTTAAAGCATAAATCATAATGGCCTCTGTATTGATCTGGCTGTTGTTGGGTTTAGGATAACTTATTTTGGAAAGTGGAAAGTGAAGCTTGACGGTTATGAGATGCTTCACTTCATCAGATCCACTCTTGTCAGTGTGACTAAATTAAAACAACACAACTTCCATCCTGAATATTAATCAGCAGTGAGAGATGCTTGTCCTGTATTCCAAGATTCCCCCTACACACACACACACACACACACACACACACACACACACACACACACACACACACACAACCTACTAGAGTCTCTCCTCTCGATGATACCTACAGTGTTTACCCTAAGACTAAGCGAGATCGGAGTCAATGGGTGCATTTACATGGTAATGACCCTAGTGTCACTTGCTGTACAATCTGCTCTGACCTACGTGTTTGTCACAGTTTGTTTTGAGATCCGTGGGAGTGTTTACCAGCGTTGGCCGAGGAATTTCAGGTCAAGAGAGCGTCGAGTACAGAGAAAACCTGCGACTGAATTGATCTCGATACTGACATCAAAGAGCACCTGAGCCATCCTACTCCACCGGCTGAAACCAAATATTTATGCTGCAGTGACGTACGTATAGTAGAGGAATACAAGAAAGAACAGATTTTTGGCAGGTACGCAAGGATGTGTGTATATATTATGCTGTATTAATGCATGTGTGGAATGTGTGTGTGTGTGTGCTGCAGCCGGAAACACTGTTTGTAATACTTGAGATACATACATTAATATGATTTGGAGGGGGATGAAGAAAAAAAAATGTGAAGGGGGCATATTAAGAATAAATAACCCGGCTCTGCAGAGAGGTTTGGTGATACATCATTTGTGCCATCTGTTCTTCTTCCTGTTGGATGGCGCCCTGTGCCAGGGCCAGTGTCCAGTCCACTCACAGAGCTTCTCCAAGCTGGTCCCACCTGGCACAACTGTCCTCAAAACTCACACTGTCGCAGACGGCCTGAGAAGTGTGGAGGCTGTCGTGACTCAGTTCAGACATGACCAACTGTGGAGGATCGGCAGCTCTGAGAAACAAGCTCGGCCTGGAACAATTACAGAGCTTTATTAAGAGATTAATGGAAAGTCTACGTTCGCTCCAGGTGAGAGATTGGAGACTGAACCTAAATTACAACCGATGTTTTAAAAGGTGCCGAACAATCAATGCCTAGAAACAAAGCTTCGTGTTGTGACTGTCATCGTACAGCACAAACTTCAGCCTGAATATGACGTAACACTCAACCAATGAATCCGCCCAGTATTTCCACAACAAACAGAGCACGTATAGCACTCGTTCTGATCGTCTTTTATTCTCTCTCGAAGGTTCACTGAGTTGAAATCAGGAGGTTATTTGTTTTGACTGCTTTTATTTAAATGTCTAGAGTCATTCTGCAAAACTGGTGTCTTTACAATGTGGTCTCCCACACCATTTACATAATGTCCATGTTTCCAATCAGTCATGTCGCCTCAGTCGAGACAGACAAGGCAGTCGAGGATGAAAAGGCCATACCAGAAAATGAAAAGACTTGATTCATCACTTTAAAAAAAACTGCAAACAGAGAACAGCGCAGAGTTTAATGTCGATTATTTAATGAAACTGTTTGGAAGTTTCTTTTTTAAAAAATCAAAGAAGACGAAAACAACATAACAAAAACCGCGCGTCTGGCCACAGAAAATTACCATTCAACATTGTCATCTTTCCTCAGCTCCTCTCTGGCCCTCGCCCCAGCTCATAAGTAAGCTCGCTCTGAAAAGACAATGTGTGATAGCCCCCCTGTGTGGAACCGAGGGGAGCTCTATGAATAACTCCCCTCGCAGCAGTGAATGGCACTTTGCTTTCCCACAGTATTACTCAGTCTACACCCCCAACATGGCAGGATAAGCAGTGAGCCCAGGCGGTGGCTGAACGCCCCTCTTCAAGCCGCCAATCACACAATAACTGTTAAATGGTTGGAACCACGCTGAGAAACTTCACTGTTTACTTTTGTAGATTAATAAAGATACAAAGACATGTTCACAGTGCTGTGACTCTGCTGCATGTTTTACAACGATGTAAATGATCTACTCTTGTAGGTAATGATGCTGGAGATAGTTAACTCGCGGTCTCTTGTCTGAACTACAATCTTCTATATAATAACTTCTGAATTACACTGTAACCAGGGAGGATAACTGTGATAACCACAGAGGTGCTGCTACAAATGCTTCATGGGTCTACAAAAATGCATAATCTTAAAAATATAAACTAATAATGAGAAAGATGGTCTCTTCTATCTTTTAAAGCCAACATCAGTCCGGATCTTTTTTTTCCCACCTGTTGATGCTCTGCAACGTCAGACTACGTGACTAATACTCTGTAGGTGTTTGTATTTGACGGTGTCGCCTGACCACAAACTGCCTTTACATTCTCTATGCAGATCTCTGTTAGCTGCCACAGACTCACTGTATATTATTCTTGGGTCCTCATGTGTTCAGTTTAAAGTCTTCATCAACCACAAGTCATTCAGGTGAGCATTGTTTGGAATGGAGAGAAATGTATAAGCAAATGCCTAATTTGTATCCATAACACACGTGTGCACAAGTTTTGCACCACTTTTCTCAAAAGGAGTGATCAGAAAAGAACATTTCACATATAAATCATAAAAGCCATAGATTACGATAGATATATAAAGCACGAGCAACACGTATGATGAGCGCTGCTTTTCCTTAAAAAAGGACCAAACCTACTTGGACAATATTGCCACCCTAGCAACACATCTGCCCACTGGCTGCTATGTTTACTGTGTGTATTTCACCACACTGAAGGGGTTTTTCCACTCATATAATTTGACTGACGGCAGTATGTTTGACAGCTCAACATGAGTTTTGTGCTTTTTATAAACACTGAGGTCAAATGGATGAATGTGAAAGCAGGCGTTGCTGAAAAACTGCATTTGTGCGGCTCGACTTGAGAAAAATGGTTTTAGAAAATCTAAATGAGTTGTAACTGATTTTTCTGTTTTTAATTCATCTGCCCGAGCCCGATTCGGGAATTAAATAAGAAATTCTCGTTTTGGCATTTGTGACTGACATGAGTGTGTCATGTCTCAGCACATGACTCAAACATGGGAGCCTCCTCTGACAGGGGGAGAAACAAAGAAGAAGAAGAAGAAGAAAAAAAAAACGTGACGACTGCTTTAAATTTAATCGGCAACCCAGACAGGCTATAACAGAGGGAAGTCGTAATAAATCTCTCACTGTGTGACTATAGCCTCAATATGATTTCCCGCTGGGAGAGTAGACTGTCATCAATTTATTGTCAGACACCACTGAAAGTATGAGTCTCCAAAGTGAGGTTTACGCCCTTCAATAGTGTTCAGTGGGAGGGCCTGTCACACCACATCAGAAATTTTAAGTCCCCTCTTGTGTAATGTTTTGGACAGTCTCCAGGACACATGAATGCTCCTGGTATCTCCTTACGACAAAAGCCAAACACAGCTTGATTCAGAGGACGAAAAACTGTGAGTTAACCTTAAAGAAATCGATCCTAAACAGCAGAGAGAGAGGAAAGTTGTCCCAAACGTACCAAGCCAGAACTCGCAGCTTTTTTTGAATAGCACATTGAGAGAAGTAATAAGGCAAAGAAAGAGAGAAAGAGAGAGAGAGGAAAGAAAAAAAAACCCTGTTGAGTCAGCAGACTCATGTAAATCACATACTGCAGGGAGAAGTCAGATGACTGTCTAAGGTCACGGTATTGGTCAGTTTACTTGAAGTGCCAATGAAGGGAGACATGGTTTCACAAGCAAATGATAAACAATATAACAGTCACTTAACACTACATGCATGCTCTTTTGTCAGTGTCCAAACAATTGTGTGGAGAAAAAAAAATGCAAATAGCAGAATTGGCTGCAGGAGATACAGTGATAACCAGAGATGATGGAGATGAAAAACAAGCAGCCCTGACCAAAAGGCATTATATAGTTACAATAAACTGACTATTAAACAACACACAGAAGCCAGAGAGACCCCTGGAGGGATATCACAGAGATACCACAGGAGATAAAACATAGGATTACGCACAATAAAGTCCCTGTGAAGTACCACTAGACACCCACTGGAAAACTTTGTACAACAACCAGCACAGGCAGCAGCAGCAGCAGCAGCAGCCCTAAGCTGTCATCCATGCTGGGGGAAAAAAAAGTGGGAAAAAACGAAATCAAACGTACCTTCCAGCCTGCGGAGCTATTGCTGTCGCCTTTGTCCTTGAAATAAGGCACGCTCTTCACCATCCAGTCGTAAATCTGAGACAGAGTTAGTCGGTTCTCGGGAGAACTTTCGATAGCTTTGGTTATGAGGTCTGCATATGACATATTCCCCCATGCGTTTCGCCGGGAGGAGCTGCTCTTCCTCTGGGCAGCGGCGGCAGCTGCGGCCGCCGAGGACGAAGAGCCGACAGGGGAGGAGAGCAGAGGCACCTGCTGCTGCTGCTGCTGCTGCTGCTGCTGCTGCTGCTGCTGCTGATGGTGATGATGCGGGAGTTGCGGGTTCGGGTGATGCTGATGTTGCTGCTGATGTTGCTGCTGCTGCTGCTGCTGTGGAGGTTGCTGGTGGATGCAGTTCTCCTGACACTGGAAATCAGTGCACAGGATGACAGGCTTCTGCTCTGGGAAGTCTTCGGTCTCCTCCAGCAGACTAAGGTTGTTGATGAAGTCGGCGTTGCCGGTGGGCTCCTGCTTCACAGACGGCACAGGCGAGGACGTGTTGGAGTCGCCCGGGTTGATGAACTCCGGCCGGGGCAGGGGCCAAGTGCACGACCGGGGCCGCGACAGGGGCTCAAAATCCGGGTCGATTTCCACCAGGTGTGGCTGCTGGGCCGCTTCCGCCATGGTCGAGATGGAGGGGGGTGACGGAGATGTGTTACAATGTCACGTAAATGTGACGAACCTGTCGTCCCTCAAAAAGTAGCAACTTCGCCTTGGAAATGTGAGCGAACACGGGATAAATCTGTCCGGGAGGAAAACAGTGCTCCACCGCCTGGGCGCAAAGTCTGCACTGGAAGAAGTCACATCCCAAGCCGGTAAAAAGAAAAAAGAATAAATCAGGGTTAACAACAGTAAAAAGAGTTTCTAAAAAAGTCCGATCATGAGAAACAAAAGTTGTGTGAGTGTCCACAGTGTGTTGACCCGCTTTGCTTTGTTGTTGTTATCCAGTCGTAGTGATGTTCCGTCTGCGCCCCGAACAGCCTGTTGACTCTGTGTGCGTACAGCATGTGAGGACTTACTGGAAGTATCATTTGTCAGCTGACACCGCCTACATGTGATTGACGGCAGGAGAGCGCCAATGAACGTCACCTGAAAAGAGTTGGGTGAAAAAATAGTCCTTGTTTTCATTCTTTTCGTCTAGTAAACATCAGAGAGAGAGAGGAGAGAGAGAGAAACCTTTTAACTCACAACTGCGTTTGTGTTTCTGTCTGAAAATAATAAAGATATCAGCAAACCACTAATTGATTTCAAATTAAATGCAGCCAATTATTTTACACGCGCCACGGTAATTTTGTCAGCGTGATGCTTTATAGTTAATTAATTGAATCAAATTAAATGAGGGTTTCACATTAAGCCTGTCTAATTGATGTTTTGGGCTTGTTTTTAGTCTATAAGTCATCTGTCATCTGGTATTTATAGAAGATGATGATAAAAATATTTTATCACGTGTAACACAGCCACTCCTCATGATGAGCTTTTAGGAGCTTAATTATCCAACTAAATTAATTATCCAACCGAGGCTACTACTACTACTCCTGCAGCTGCTGCTGCTGCCGCAGAATAATAATTTAAAGCAGAGTTTACAAAGTGTTAAAAACAAACCCAAAACTGCATATAACTTCTCAGAAAAATAGCATTACTATAAAAAAAATCTGAATTTTGATCCTGTGTAATAATGATGAAAGTGAAAAACACAGAGACAACTTTAAGAAAAAGATTGAAAGACACGAGGAAAGAGAGCTCCCTCCCTCCGTGTAACATGAACGCAGCTCAACAGCAACAGTTTGTGTCCTCAGCTGCAGTCTGACAACTTGTTTCGGTCAACTATGGACTTTATTTCCATCTCGTGGCCATTGTTGGGTATTACAAACAGATACAGGAGCTCACATGTTCCGCATTTTGCTCTCTAGTCAGCGTGACAGACATTAACACCATGGTCGAGATGCTTATTTCATTACCAAAGTGCGTTTTTGATCCATGCCATATCATAAAATGATACGCAGACATGCATTATTTTACTTTTGTTGCAACCAGATAACAGTGTCAAGCCAGTGTGATTTATAATTAGAACCTGTGTGGAATCTGTTGTTTTCAAAATAAAACAAATAGTTAATTGCGTTTTAATAATCATACAGAGCAAATCAAGATACACACAGAGATTTTTATTTTTTAAATGTAATCTTCTCAGCAGTGTCAACAGTCATTATTTTAAATGTGAAAGGCAGGAAGTCCACAGAGTGCCAAGAAGTCTAATTATAACCCTGAGTGACATGCTTTAACTTTGTGTTTTAAAAAAAGCTGTTTCCTGTGTCGTTGTATCTTCTTCTGGACGTCTTACAACTCAGTTGGCGTGCGTAAAGACGCATGGCAGGAACGACCTGTTGCAACTTATCGATGTATTTCATAAGACGCTGCCGAGAAAACGGAAGTACAGTAACATTACAGGCACATTGAATTCCTTTCTCAATTGCTTTTTTCTTTTTTTCTTTTTTCGGAAACCATCCTTTCCAAAAAAAAGGATCTTACTTTCATTATGCGAATTGATGCTCATACTGAAACTTATTTTGTGGAAGAGGCGAGTCTGTGGACTGTATATGAGGGAGGCGCAGCCAACTCGTACTCACATGGAGCAACGTGCCGACAGCTTGCAGTGCAGTAAATGTTTGTGACAGAAACAAACAAGAATTAAGATAAAAGACAGCATAACAGCATATTTTGGATCAACATGGCCACACATCCCATAGTCCAGGCAATCATCGACTTCTCAGCTGGAGCAATAGGTACGTTATTCTATCTATCTATCTATCTATCTATCTATCTATCTATCTATCTATCTATCTATCTATCTATCTAAATATATACCTGTGTGAACAAGTGAACCCTTGATAAATATGTATACAAAACTATATAAAAAGTAGAAAGTGACATATGGTGTATATATTGTTATTCATGTTGTTATTTATTTCATATTTCTTTGTCAAACTGGGTCATAACAGGTCCTCACCACATTTGCCAAATCTG